>NW_007729810.1:19780-38343 GCF_000696425.1 Galeopterus variegatus | reverse complement strand
AACTGGATAAGAAAAATGTGGTATATATACACAGTGGAATACTACTCAGCCATAAAAAAGAATTCAATTCTGCCATTTGCAGCAACACAGATGAGCTTAGGGAAAATTATGTTAAGCCAACTGGATAAGAAAAATGTGGTATATATACACAGTGGAATACTACTCAGCCATAAAAAAGAGTGAAATTCTGCCATTTGCAGCAACACAGATGAGCTTAGGGAAAATTATGTTAAGTGAAATAAGCCAGACACAGAAGGAGAAATGCCACATGAATTCACATATATGTGGAAGCTAAAAAATAAATAAATCAGAAGGAGAGAGAGAGAGAGAGAGAGAAAGATCACAATAATATGTTTAACTTTCAAAAGGAGAGAACAGAACTGTGGTTATTAGAGCTAGGAAAGGGGGAGTTAGTGAGAGATTGGTTAAGGGTCACAAAGAATGTCTACATTTTGTAAAGATGAATATACTAATTATCCTGATCTGATCATTATGTATTATCAACAGGTATTGATATTTAACTTTGTACCCCACAAATATGAATAATCAATTATGTTTCAATAAAAAATAAAATTTTAAAAAGTAAAACTAAAAAAAAATTATATCAAAATAGATGAACGAGCGTAGAAGGCATGAGCACAGAGATGAACAGAAATTGATTCAATTACAGAAAAATCTGCCAAATCAGAGAATTGCCCCCCAATGCTGAGAGAAAACACGTAATATGTATGTTAGTGCAAATTATCCATTAGTTCATTTGACATCAACTGAGCAGTCATTGTAGGATGTACTGAGCTGAGAACTGGGGTTGCAGGTACAGACAGGGACCTGTCACCCTCATGGAGCCCACAGTGCTATAGACAGGCTCCGAGCACCTGCTGTCTGCCAGGGTGGAGACCTTGGGGGTGGACTGGGCCTGGGGCTAGGCTGAGTAGGGTACGTTGTGGTTGGAGTTTGCAAAGAGGGGGGACCCTGGAGGTGGAGAAAACAGGGCATGCTAGAGTATAGCTGTCCAGCAGAGTGCTCTGTAATGAGCCAAGTATCACACCTCTGTGCTGATGCAGACCCTGGCCACTTAGCCACATGTGGCCACTGAGCACTGAGAATCAGAGCGTGTGAGAATCTGAATGCTTAATTTCACTTGATTTGAATTCTGATATCATACGCAGTCACTGTCTACTGCCATGGACAGACCACACAACAAGTGCACGGATGCAAAAGCATAGGGCATGTCGCACTTACATGGCAGCAGCATGCTAGCAAGATGCTTGGGACAAGAGCAGACATGCGCCAAGGCCCCAGCAGCAGAGCCCCCACCTGCAAGCTTCCGTAGGGAATAGTCTTCTCTGACATGTCCTTTCAATCAGAGTCAGCTCAGCCCCACATACTTGTTTAGTGGTTGCTCTTTCTTAAGAATGAGTGTTTTTTAGTATAATTTTAATTTTTAAAAGTGAATGAAATATTTTGATCAAACCTTAGATTAACTCTGGGATAATCCCAGTTCATGGTAAATTTCTTAAAATGATTATGAAGCTTCTTTTATTGTAATAAATGAAGACTTTCCTATAAAGGGGATAAAACATCTGTAACTCTTTTCCTAATTTATTTCAATTTTATAAACTATATTAGATATGTAATGACTTTTAAAATAACTCCTGGTTAATCTGAGCAGCACGGACGAGCCACACCACAGCTGACTCCACTGTGCAGAGTGCATTGGCAAAGTCACTTGGATGCTTGCTAGTGTCATTTCACTCTGGGGGGTCAGCACGGGCCAGGCACCCAGAAGCGGCACTGAATGCAGGAGCCCTCTCTAGCACACTAGTCAGCTTCCTCATTTGAGAACAGTCAGAATGTTGGACGTCAAGGTAGATTTGACAGTGTAAGGAAGTATTTTATATTGGTACAATATTCTTAATTTGTAAAAATTATCAGTTCATCAACCCAATGGCCCTATCATTTTATTCTTAAATAAGTACATATTTAAAATGATGTTTTTAAATAATTAATACCCATAATTAATACAATTGAGTGTGATTTTTTAAAATATGGTGAACTCATTAGTGTCTAAAATGATACCCTTGTCTTCTGTTCCTTCCTCTTGGCCTTTAAAGAGGGTTTTTCAGAGAAAAGTAAACATAGAAGTGAGTGATCTTGCAAGCACATTCCTAGCAGACCACATCTTTGACATGCATGAGAGGACCATAGAGGTTCCCGGGAGGCAGGAAGCACCATGTATGTGGAGCAGGCCTGCGCATGTGTCTGACACTGGAGCAGATGAGTGGATCTTACTGAAGAGGCACTGCCTTGTTTTCCCTCAGCTGAGCTTGTTTCCAGGGCTCGGGACACATAGATCTCATGGAGTTCGGCTTGGTCCTGTGGTCCAGTTACTGAGCCCATGTCTGTTTGAGCAGAGCTAACACTGCACCCATGTCCTCAGTGTGTGTCTGTCTCTGCAGCTCGATTACATCAACTCCAGAGCTGTGCAGCTTGGATCCCTGCTCGTCCGTGGCCTGACCACTCTGGTTCTGGCCAACAGTGCCTGTGGCTGCCCTTGGAGGATAAGTGACTTCATGCCCTGGAATGTGTTTGATGGGAAGCTTTTTCACCAGAAGTACCTGCAATCTGAAAAAGGGTATACCGTGGAGGAACTTTTAGAACAAAATGTGAGTTCACAGTTGTTTTGCACATTCAGAAACAATAATTTTGGAATCAGTGGCTCCGAAGCATCATGAAAATGCAGAGTCCAGGGCTGGGCCTCGGAGAGGAGGGTAGTGCCAGCTGTCCTAGCAGCCGCTCTGCTTTAGAAAAACACACATGCTTATCAGGAGCACCCCTGTGGCCCCAGGCTTTAAAAATTTACGTGAATAACATTAGGACTTCCCGTACATTCTTCACATTACTGTTGTCCTAATAAATGATCACATTATTCCTTAAAGCCAGAAACACATGATCTGCAGCAGTAGCTTCAGGGTCAACATACCTAATAGCTCTGCTAAGATACTTAAATAGGACTTCTGCTTGCAGAGGGCAAGTAGGGTCTCACCGAGTCTTACACACATTTAATTTTCCAAGGGCTTTTACTCCTCTCCCTTTTTTTGAATGAATGCTCCCTGCAGAAGTGCCTCCACAGACATCAGACTAATCTGGTAGAAGTTACGATTTATCACTTGAAAATGTTCCGAGGAGCTGCCAGTTTAGTTGGGACATTGGGAGCTGTTCCAGCTTTATACGTACAATTGCTACACGATTCCTGGAAGATTTCCAAATAAGGCCTCAAGCCAAGCTCATTTGGAATGTGTCTTAATACCCGCAGGGACACGGGAAGTGGAGTGATCCGAGAGAGTGGGCTGGTCTGTTGGGAGGCAGTATTCCAGGCTTTCATACCAGAGAGAAAACATTGATGTGTTTCCATCACCATTTCTCACCAAAAAAAAATCCAGGGTATGAGTATCCAGAACTTAGAAGCAGCCCAAATTATGTACAGACAACAAAAGCAGAGTAAGAGGAAAAGCATTCTTCTGCTCTGGCTCATTTGATGTAGAAATGATGGAAGGTGCACATAGCCTTACTGGCCCACAGACGTAAATCACTAATCATGGATCTCTCTTTCTGTATCTAATCTCTCAACCAAGTGCAAGTGATTGTAGGTTCGCACTTGTGGTTTAAAAAAAAAAAAGTCATGTAGAACGGAATATTCAGTATAATAACAGCAAGCTAGAAGGAAGAGGTTGAATGCTACACTCTCAGTCTGCTGTTTTTGTGACCTTGACATTTTTACAACTAAGAATTGAAGTAATAAGATATATTAAATGCATGGATTTTTTTAAAGGTGAGATTATGTAGTAATCATCTAAATTGTCACAAGAGGACTTGATTGTTTTTTAGAAATAATTGTTTAACCTCCAAAAGACAAAAGCTACAGGGACGTCAAGCTGCTTGATGTTCCTTTTCTAGTGGATTCAGGAGAATACCAGTTTTCTAAGAACCTCTTGTGAAGTGATAATATTAAAGGAAGACTGTGCAGCTGTCCTTGTCTGGGTACAAAGTGTGCAGCTACAGTGATTTAATATCCTTGGAGACAGTTTCCACCCATGGGGGGATGTCCCGAGCTTGCTCTTTGTGACCTGGGCGCCTTGCCAGAAGGCACAGCCGGGCTCTTGTTTGCATCTGGTCTTTTTGCAGAGATCTCGTCTCACCAAATTCCATAACCTGAAGGCCGTCGTCTGCAAGGCCTGCATGAAGGAGAACAGGCGCATTGTGGGCAGAACACACTGGAACTCACAGCACACAGGTAGGCCAGACACTTCACGTCACTAGGAACATCAATGTTGTAGGGCTCCGTGAGGATAGGCCTTATCTGCTTGCAACTTATTGATAAAGAATTCCGGGAAGAGACTGATTAAGTGGGAAGAAAAGAATAAGATGATAGGGCTCTACCCAGGGGTTTGCATTCTGGTCCCATTAGGAAAAAGATGTTCAGTAAGGATTCACCTGGTAATCCAGTAATCAAGAACTCTTTCTCTGGGTGCACACTCTCCTTTCCAGGATGCCCCGAAGTATAGAGGCCATTTGGGGAGTGGCTCTACCCAGGGGTTTGCATTCTGGTCCCATTAGGAAAAAGATGTTCAGTAAGGATTCACCCGGTAATCCAGTAATCAAGAACTCTTTCTCTGGGTGCACACTCTCCTTTCCAGGATGCCCCGAAGTATAGAGGCCATTTGGGGAGTGTTGGTTCATTTGACAAGAGTTTATTTCTTCTCATAATAGAAGTGTATTAAAAAAATTTAGAGTATAAAGAAAATAATTTAAAAGGAAATATAGATTACCTGTAATTCGGTCACCTAAAGATGACAAGTGTTGACAGATAACGTACTTTTGCAATATTTTTCCATGCTTCTGTCTCATCACAATTCACACTTTATGCAGTTTTGTTTCCTGTTCTCTTCGTAGCAGTATCACGGTCACATTCGAACACACCTCTGCCGTGGCCACGGCCTCTTCTACCCCTGGGTAGTGCACGTTGGCGTCACAGTTTCCCTGTTTTGAGCTCTGAGGTTGTTTCCATGTTTTCTCATTATTCATGATGACTTTATGTGCCTTATTTTAAAATAAAGTATGATGATTTACAGAATTATAGATCAAAATGTATCTCATTTTAGATCAGTGTTGCCAACTTATTTTTAATAACCTTTTTGTCCCGTTGCACCTTCACTAGCAATGATTAAGTTGTTCTCTGATTAAGTTGAGTCTCTGGTCTGTGGTGCCTTTGACAGAATTTAAAAGTTGGTTTTTGTTTGTTTTGTTTTGTTTTTTAACCAATTTGATAGACGAAGGAGTATATCTCATTGGATGCTTCTTTTTTTATCAGTGAAGTTGGATATCTTACTGGTTTATTTTGTTAATGAGATTCTTTTAATTATTTTTTCATGTCCTCCTTTGGTTAGTATCTGTTTCTGTAACTATAGCAACCCTATTATTTTTCTTGATGAAATAAAAGAATTTACCCCAATTTTCTACCCACCCAAACTATCTTAAGAGTCCTACTTGGTGTCAACTCGGAGGCTTTGTGTCCTGAGGGTAGGAGGCCCCCTGTGTCCTGGCCTCACCCAGGGTTGTGCATAGGATCGAGAACAGCTGGGGTGTATGGCGATTCCCACCCTGCAAGAAGAAGGCTGCTTTTCCCCAGTTACTAACCCTTTTCTCCATCTTTTAACTTTATCCTTCCAATTGTGCATTGAAAGAATCTGAGAGACCAGAGCAAAAATTTATTCTGTGCAAAGTAAACGCACAACATTCTGTCTGCATTGCCTGTCCCCTCCATTGGTTGGCAGCCTGGTACTCAGAAGTCCACACTGTACACACAGCACCGCAGGCCTCTCATTCCTCATTGAGCTTGTCAGCAAGCACTGCCCAGCAGCACAGAAACCTGCAGGCAGTTGGATGCCAGCCGTTCAGGTGGCAGCACTGCTGGGATTTGCAGTCTCCCCCTCTTATCACCAGTACAAGATTCTCATGGAGTATGTTTTTAAAATGCAGATTTGTAGCTCTTACTCCTTAGCCACATACTCTGGTGCTAAATCCCCTAAATTTGTATTTTTCATGAGCTCTCCCTGTAGTTTTAAGAACTCTAAAAGTTTGAAAGCTTGCTACACTCTTAAACATAACTTACTAATGTGCTGATCACATATTCCCACAGGGCGATGGGGAAGGCAGAGCCCTGGCTCCCACAGGACAAGCTCTGGGTACAGCCGTTCTGGCCAGGGACAGCCATGGAGAGACCAGGGACCAGGTAAGAGGGCAGTGGCCACACACACAGAGGACTTCACATTGGTGTTTAAACTCATATTTCTTACAGTTTTGAGAGCCAAACTTTATAGACTTTGAAATTATATAAGATTTATAATTCTGTTGTTTCAAATACAAACACACCTTTAATTTAATTCATGATATTTTTTACTTTTGTAACCTCTAAAATGTGTACAGACTTAAAAAGTTGCTCACATTATTACCTAAAGCACAGCAGGTTTTCAGCATTAACCTAGTTGGCATTTTGGGATGTGTCTCTGTGAGCTCTTGAGGTCATCATTTGTCAGGAGGCTACATAGGCTGAGGTCTGTTGGGTGCCAAGTCCTTTTCTCTCATCCTCTTGAACCACACATTTAGCAGACACGGGAGTCCCCTCTGTAGTTCAGAGTAGATCAGAGTTTATGATGAATATTTTTGAAATGCCCATCCCTGGAGAGAGAGAAAAGCTCCGTAAGTTTATATTTACAGCTCTGTAAGTTTATATTTGCTTTAGACATTTCCTTGAACGAGCTTAGCCTACAGGGACTCTGTTCTACCAAATCATGCTACTGACTCTTGTCTGGAGCTTCTAGGTGGCCAGTTTGGAGCTACTTAGAAACTTCTGCCCTCTTACCATCTCCAATGCAGTGTAAGCTCAAGCCCCGCATCCACTTGGTCACCAGCATAGCTGAGGGCCTCAGCCACACACCCCTGACACACACAACCACACCAGCAAGGACCACTGACCTGTCACAGGAAGTGCCCCAGGCTCTCCCAAGCCGGGGCAGTGGGGGTCTGAGGGCCTCGCCATGCTCCCTAACACCCATAACCAGCCCAGTGATGACCACTGAGCCACTGCAGGAAGCACCCCAGGCTCTCCCAAGCCGGGGTGGTGGGGGGCCGAGGGCCTCAGCCACACACCCCCAACACATGCAGCCATCCCAGCAGCAACCACCAAGCCACAGCAAGAAGGGCCCTGGGTCCCCGAACTGGGGTGGTGGGGGGCAAGGGCTTTTTCCACAGCCCCCTAACATGTGCACCCAGCCTAGCAATGACCAAGCCACTGCTGGAAGACCCCCGGTCTCCCCTGTGGGAATGAGGGGGTACTACAGGCCTCAGTCCCACCCCTCCTCCTTCGCTCACCTTTCCTTCCCCTTTCCCCTCCCCCTCCCTCTCAACTGCTCCACAACAACATCATAGAATGTAAAAGAATAATATTAATAAAACTTTTTTTAAAAGGAGTTTAAGGATGAGAATGGGAGAAATTAAAAGGCTGTGTAGTCTCAACTGCTCCACAACAACATCATAGAATGTAAAAGAATAATATTAATAAAACTTTTTTAAAAAGGAGTTTAAGGATGAGAATGGGAGAAATTAAAAGGCTGTGTAGGGCCAGCCCAGTGGCGCACTGCTACAGTGCGCCACTTGGGAGCGCGGCGGCGCTCCCGCCGAGGGTTCAGATCCCACATACAGACCGGTTCCCGCTCACTGGCTGAGCGAGGTATGGGTGCAACACTGAGGGCTGCAATCCCGTTGCCGGTCCTTGTCCGGTAAGGGCGCGACACTGAGGGTTGCGATCCATTGCCGGACACGAAAAAAGACGAAAAGGAAAAAAAAGGCTGTGTAGATGGCATAGAAGCCAGGAGAGTGTGTTTCATTTGCATTTTGCCTTACGTGTACAAAAATGCTGCTGGTGGTGCAAGTGTGTTTTCTAATTTCAGATGTTTCTCTATAAAGTAGGTGTTACACACATAGCACAGAGTCAGTCTTTCATCAGGACTGGAATATATTTTTCTAGATCAAATAATCCACTTCGTTTTCAGTTTTAGTTACTGTAGTTGAATTTTAGGCCAGCACATTTTTGCTGGGTTTTGCCTACCTTTAACTCCCATTTCTGTATTTCTTAGAGGTATTAAAGTAGTCCAAGTAGAAAGTTATCACTGTTTCCAGGACAGAGTTGACAGGCAAAATTCCTTGTGTTAGTAAAAAAACTAAAAACGTATTTAGTTTTAAAATGTATTTAGTTTAAAAATATATTCAAAAGTATTTAGTTCCTGCCAAAAACTTGGCAAGTTTCAGATCCTGACCCTGGCCTAACTGGACTGTGTGGACAGGTGGGGAGGGTGGGAGAGTGAGGTGTCAGAGGGACACAGGCCGCCAGGGTCAGCATCAAAGCTGCCCTGAGGACAAACGGCAGAGCTTCAACCTCTTCCTTGCTGTGGCTCAGCCCAGTGGTGAGAAAGGATGTGCTAAATTCTGCAGGCAGTAGCTACAGATTTGCCTGTGATTTCTTCAGATCATCACTTCCCTGCGTTGGTTCAGTAGGAGGTCTGAGTGGTTACTGGTCACCTGTGGTCACAAGGGTAGGGCAGTGACAACAAGCACAGTGGAAGTCCCCGTGCAGTAGAACAGCCCTCCTCTCTCACTGCTTCCTGCTACAGCCCAGAGCTCACACTTCTGGGGGGTCCCACAAGGGTAGGGCAGTGACAACAAGCACAGTGGAAGTCCCCGTGCAGTAGAACAGCCCTCCCCTCTCACTGCTTCCTGCTACAGCCCAGAGCTCACACTTCTGGGGGGTCCCAGGAGAGGCACAGTGACCAGTCAAGTGTGTGAAAGGCACATGCTTCTCTATGCTAGAAGAAAACTAAGAGCAGGGAGAAATTTGTACAAAAGTGTTATTTTTAAAATATGAAAAACTGTCACCTTTCTACTAGTAAGGTGGTTCTGCTCTGAGTCTCTTTCCCATATTCCCATCTATTGGAAAGGCAAAAAGTGGCCGACTGTGCCATGGGCAGGGAAGGGGAGCTCTGGGCTCAACCGCAGAAGAGCCACACAGGGCTTTTTCTGCACTTGGCAGCACATCCACTGTGAGCCATCTGCATGTGGATTTCCACTTCCAGAAGTCATTAGCAGTAATAAATGTCTAGATGTCATGCAGATGGCCGGGACTGGTGTTAAGAGGAACAGTTTTGACAGTTTCCTTCCACTAGCTACGCTACCTCTTAATTAATTGCTTCCACTTTAATGGAATAATTATAGAACAAAACTTTAACGACAGGTGGCCACAACTGAAAAGAGAATACCGTTCTGTCCCCCAGATACAACTCAGCACGCTGTTTTTGTACATACTTAGAAATGTGCAGTTTTTGGCTTGAATATTTAGAGAGACATCATTCTTAATTTGGTTCTCACCCCTATCTGGTACAGGAAACAGACAATATGAGCATGACCAGTGGAGAAGATACTAGTCATCCTCCAGGTAAGTTCACCACCTGCATCTTCAGAAGAAATCAGTAAAACGTGTCTTTATAATATAGATCTTCCATATCAGTGCCAGACTTCAGAGTTCAGATGTTAAATTCTACTGACCTGGTGCTAAGTTAACTTGGTTTCAAGACAAGTTTGCTTCCTCTAGAAAAAATGTGGAGAGAAAAACATGCAGTGTCTGAATGTGAAGTCCTGACAGCGCCCTCCTTCAGAGCAAGATCCTCAGAATGACATTGCCCAGTCTTACCTGCAAGGAGAGAGTGGCCCACAGGGACCAGACCTCGCTTGAAATAAGGGGAAAATGCTCTTTTCAGTGGCCTCCCCCCGAATGATGTAAAAAGCTTTTGCTGGCTTATTTTCAGAAGTTGTGCCTGATTCCATGGCCCAAAACAATTATTATTAACGGCTTTGTGAATTTCAGTCCTATCTTTTCATCTATGTATAGTGAGGCATAGTCGATTTCTTTTTTTAAGAACTTAGAATCTTACTGCATCCTACTTTTTTTTACTTAGCACTAGATTCTGAGGATCCTTTTCCATATCATTAAGTAGTCTTTGAAAACATGTTGTTTAACAGTTACTATTTATTATTATTTGTTATTACAGTTATTATTTCAGAAATTATTTTCTAATTAAAAACTAATCAGAAGTAAAGTTTTCAACTATTTCTTCTCTTAGTCCTCAGAAGTGTTTGTACAGAAAAGGAAGTAGAAACAAATTTCCTGCCTTCCTGATGGGAGAATTAACCCTGCTTGGAGGGCTCTGCCTGGGGCGCGACTGCGTGTGTGGCTCTGGGTCGTCTGTCGTGTCACCCTTTTCATTTCGTTTTGCCAGGCTTCAGTGCAGAGTTTTTCTGGCACTCATATGAAGACAGGCGGTTCTCGGTGCAGTAAGGCAGGAAGCCTAATTTATGATGCCACTAATGAATGGTGCATTGTTGTTCTTTATCTGTGAACATCAAGGAGCTTTTGTTTGTAAAGATCATTTTAAATGAATCCAAGGTCAGAGTAATTCTTTTCAAGGAAGAATTTTCAGATAATTCAAGAATTGAAAATTTAAGCTCAAGATTGTACTAAGCTACACCCATGGGGAGAGGAACGGCCAGGGTATTGAAAGTGGAAAGAATTCTAGGTTAGGGTTAGAAGACAAGCCCTCCACTAAGCAGCCGTCTCCCCAAAACCTTGAGCTCCCCACCTGTCCACGAGAAGTGCATGCAGGTGGGACTGTTCACTTCCCTCCCGCCACCCTGAGACTCTGGAGGTACTTGGTCCTCTTAGGAAATGTTCATGCCTGTTCACCACATCCTTCCAGTTGTTGCTGCCTTTAGAAACAAAATAAGCCCACGCATGTACTCACAGACGAGTGTGACGCCTGCCCTTGGAAAGTTACCCTGACCAGGAGCACAGGTGTGCATAGGTCCAGGCATTGTCTGGTCTTAAAATCCTGTCTACTGTTTACCAAAAAGGGACACAGTCTGCAGATATTTTAATACATTTGTATTTCTTAGATTTGAAATACCCTAGCCACTTCCTTTCGTTCCTTCTTAAGGATGTTTGCTTATCTAATTATTTTTCATGCAAGTCTCATAGGACCTACAACATTATTTCCTAGCTTTGGAAATAGATTTTTTTCATGACACTTATAAGTGTTTTCTATCTAAATATTATCTTTCTATTCCTTTTCATTTCTTCTCATTTGAAACCACTACTGCTTCTAGAAGTTCTGTTTCTTTGCTGCTTATTTATATAACTTTGAAATAAATTTCTCATCCCTTAGACTAAGAGTGTAGACTTCTATGAAAATCGTTTTCTCCAGTCATAGTATCTAAATTCTAACTTGTCGATAAAATATTTGTGTTCAATTAAAAGCTTAGGTAAGCCATTGAGTTGATATAATCTTTATTACATGTGAAAAGCAGTGCAATGAATTTCTTGTAATCTTAATATTGTTATCTGTTATCTCTGCAGTCAAGTCTTCAGATGAAATTTCCATATATTAAGAAACGAAAATAAAACAAAATATATTTATTATGTTATAAGCATTGGGAGAAATTACCCTTGGAAACCGATATGGAAAAGGAAAAAAAACTTTATTGCTGGCTGCCAGTACAGCACCAGCCAATTCAGAGTGTGGCGGCAAGCCGTTTTTACCTTCAGTTTTTAAAGCTGCAAGCGTGGCAACTCAGTTGCCCAGTCACCGCACTAGGGGTTATTAGCCAATGCAAGGAAGCCAACAGTACATAAGCTAATTTTGCAGTTAGCATGGCTCCTCCCAGCCCCTCCCACATTTTCCCTGCCTGGGTTTTTCCCACCTGAGTTTATACAAAATGGAGGGGTTATTTTAAATGGCATCAGTCCTGCTCTCAGAAAAAGGACATTACTTCATTCCCCACTGGTTTTAAGGGGATTTTTTTAAGCGAATCTTTGCTTACAGGTCAATATCTGGTTCCCAATTTATGTGTCCCCAATCCTCTACTGGGATTTGATCATATTGGAGTTTTTATATATAGGCTTTGTTTTTGCACACGACCAAGCGTAAGTTTGGGCTTTCATCCCCATGGGCAGAGTCTGTCTTTGGTGATTTCAGTCAGATTCAGAGACCTAACAGTTTGGTTCACAGGCCTAGCCTTATTGTTTCATTCCCCCCTGAGAGATTATATCCTCCTTATTCTTAAGGTAAAAGGGGCTGGAGGTCTCTTTCTTCTGAAACTGCTTCCTGCGGACCATGGGCGTCGTCCCTGCCTGCATTTTGGAGGTATAAAATCTCTCATTGGCTGATTTAGTGATTTATAGAGACTTAGTTCCTCTCAGGAAAGGTTGGGTTGGAATCCTTGGGTCATCACCGTCTTGACGTGGAACTGTAGCCTGGAAGATACACACTTTACAAACAGATTAAAAGCACAGAGCTAGAATCGGATAACAGGTGTGTTAGTGTTTCTTTTTGAAAAATAATTTTTTCTCCAAGTTTTTCAAATTTATCAAAGGTATCTATGACAAGACAAATTTATTTGCAAAAATAAGTTTAGTTTTTGGCCAGATTATTTGCATAAAGTGCAGCAAGAGTAATGGCTTATCATATAAGCTCTCTCTCTTTTTTTTTTTGAGTTGGCTTTGCTGGGACATTCATAAGGATTCTCAGATTAGACCTTTAAATGCCACTCGGGTCTTAGGAAGCCAAGCCAAGGATTTGACTTACTCTCTGATTACCTGTGTGAGTTGGGTGAATTCCTCTCTTCTGGAAGTCCCCAAACTATCAAGGTTCTGGCCTGTCAGAAAGTTACATTCTTTACTTACTGGAAGACCAGGAACCTTGCAATTATGTAGACAAGGTATCAAGCCAGTCTCTCCAGGGGCTTTTTATTGGCTCCATAAAAGGGTCAACCTTAATTCCTTAAGGCAGTCTGGTCATGTCTGAAGGTATGATATTCCAGTCAAAGCCTTGTTAAAATAACAAGTATTTCCGATTGTGTCCTGTTACAAAAAGAACAGATTCTTATTGAACTTATGCAAATAACTGTATTGCCATAAAACAACTTGTGAAGTTTTTTTTTTTAAGTAGAGTGAAAGGTGTTTTAATTTTTGTTCATAAACATATACTTTAGCAAGCTGTTATACCTTAAAAGATTTTCGTAGATCTAGAAAACAAAACTGTAAGATCTGTGCACCGCGCACAAATCCCACACAGCGGAATGGCTCACTTCACAAAGACCATGAGATAGAGACCGTTGCAATTAAGCAAGAGGAGTTTATTCCAGCATGCTGGGGTTGCTTCATCTTCAGGACCGAAGTGGCCCTGAGCTCTTAACACAAGCATTTTTTATACAGTACTTTTTATACAGTTTTTTAGACAGACTTTTGTGACAGGATGAGTTGTTGGATATCTGAGGCGCCTTTAGATTTACGGGTAGGCTTTAGTGAGCTGGTACCCCAGTAAGGAACAGCGCATTTCTCAATCATTTATCTTCCCTGGGGTCTGGCCAGGTGGCCTCTAGATAAGGAACTGGTCAGTTCCTGGAACCGGGAGGTGTTCATTCCCTTCCTGGAATTTAGTGTGCCAGGTGCCGCCTGACCTCTCAATAGCCCCTTAGAAGCTGCTTTACTTAAAATGTCATTAGTTATGTTTTCCCGTTTTTAGCAAGCATTTTTACAAAAGCAAATTGTGTATGTTAAAGTTATATTTTCTTTTACAGTCTCCCCTTTTTCTTGTGCGTATTTCAATCATGAAATACTTGTCTCTTGTTGGTTTATTTCCTGATATTGTTGCCTTAACATCATAATTTGGACAGTACTAACACGTTCTCTAACAAAAGCTACTAAGTGATTTAAAATGCAGGGACCAAAGGTTAGAAGTAACACTAAAATAACTAATGGTCCTAGCAAGGTAGACACGAGGGTCGTAAGCCCTCGTGAGCCATGGGGACGAGTTTGAACCATGACTCAAACCATCCCTGATTTTGATCTCTTTCTTTTTTTTTCTTTTTCTTTTTTTTTTTTTTTTTTTTGGCCAAGCCTTCCCTAATTTTGGCCATGGAGTCTTTAACTACCCCTGAATGATTAATGTAAAAACAACATTCTTCTTTTAGCGCAGCGCAGAGTCCACCCTGCTGAAGGAACAAGAGGTCCAGCCCCCTTCTGTTTTGCAGGACCACCTCAGAAAGAGAGGTGAGGGACTCTTGTAACTTAGTAATTGAATTTTTTACTTCTTTAATATCAGCATCTATGGCTGCCTGCAAACTTTGGTAATTCTGGTGCTGAATAACTAGAGCTGAGGCTCCTGTAGCTGCCCCAGCTGCTCCCAATCCTAAGCCTAAGAGGACAGAGAGCGTGATACTTAGGGGCTCTCTTTTAGTTCAGTAGTTTCCATTATTTTTATCCCAATATGATAATAGTTCTTCATAGGGATGATAAACGAGCCGAGATAGCAACTGACCCAGGACACAGAAATCCTGGGTTTCTTTCAGGACCTTTGAGCTAACGCAGGGTGTAACCCCAGTAGCGCAAGCCCACCATCCCCCTGGAGGGGGCAACAGATATGTGTCACCAGACCACTCAGTCAAGTTAAGTGTCTGATTGCACAGCTGGCTGTGTGAGGAGGGGATCTTTCCTACACATGTTCCTTGCCCCATAACAGCTGATAGAGTGAGTTTGACCTGTCATTGCTGCCAACGACAGTTAGAGACATCAGTTGTAGTTTTAATTTCCTTTCTGAAGGCTATTCCTTCATAATAAGGGGGAGCAACATCATAACAAAGCCAGCAGGAGCGGGTAGCATTGGGGTTGGTACTATTTAAGACCTTGAAGGCTTCAGAGATTAAGTGGAATAACCCAGATTGTTTCTGAAGCCTAGGCTTAGGGGGTTCAGACATTTTCTTTGGTGCCCTGGTTTTTGACCTGTTAGCGGGGGCTGAGGACTCTGGTTGGGTACCTGGGGGTGCTGAGGTAGTAGTCTTTAGTTTGACCATTGGGGGTCCCCCTGGGGCTAAATATCTATTTGGCCCTACAGCAATATACTGGGTTTTTACTTTGAGCTTAATGGTGAACAACAGCCCATCATCATATCCTTTTTTATAGAACCTTAACCCCTATGTAAATCCTTTTTCCCATCCTGTGGCTCTTTTCCCTGGATCTGTGAAGGAAACTCGGAGGGGGTGACACCACCCTTTGCAGGCAGGGACCCCTTGATATCTAGAGCTGCCAAATTGCCCGTACCGGTGGGGGGATGAGCCCCTTGCTATTTTGTGAGTGTAATTGGCAGTTAACTTTATATAGTCCCAGGGTGATGAGGGATTCCAGTATGTATCTCCTGTAGTCTCACAACTCCAGCTTTTACAGAAGTACTCTGCTTTCCCTCCACACCGGGAGCTGAGTGCTCTGTCTTGGTGGGACCCAGGGCACACATAAAAGGTGAAGGCGCTAAGCATACTCTTTCTAAGGTGGTGGAGCAACCTACTTCTGCGGATATCCCAGGGTGGGGGGGGGCTGGGGGCGGCAGGGGGTTTATAGCTATTAAAGTATGCTTCTAAATCCCAATTGGGTGGGGCTCCCACAGCCAATTTGCACACATTGGGAAACAGATCTGGCCACCATGATCCCGAGGTGACCTTGGATGAATTCCAGATTTTATCTCCCACTCTATTTATAACATACCAAGTTAACTTTCTAGGGGTATGTGGGCTGGATGCTCCCTGGTTCAGGGAAAGACCTCCAGGCACAGAAGGAATAAAAGGGCCCTCATCTTATAACACCTTAGGAGCCCGAACAATTTTAAGTCTCAAGGGGTGCTCCTTGGAGCTCTGGACTCTCCAGGTGGCGTCTCTTGGTCCTTGGTCGTCTGGTGGTGCAGGTTTTACATGCGAGGCATGGATCCAAGCGGAGATCCCGTCTACCTTTACAGCCATAGGGGTTGTTAAAAGCACTAGGTAAGGTCCTTTCCAACGGGGCTCCAGGGTCTGGGAGTGATGTTGTCTCACATAGACTATGTCTCCAACCTGAAACTGGTGAGACACTTCGGGGGTCTCAGGCTCATAGGCAGCCGCCAGCTGTGTCCAGACTTCCTTCTCCACCTCTTGTAGTCCTTTCAACCTGGCATATAAGTCACTGTTATTGTGGCAGGTGGGTTCAAAGGCGTTCCCCAGTAAAGTCAAGGGGGCAGGGGCACCATAGAGAATTTCAAAGGGGGTCAGGTTGAGCCGGGAGAGGGTGTTCCTAGCTCTAAACAGGGCCAAGGGAAGGAGCACCACCCAGTCCACACCAGTTTCCATGGTTAATTTAGTCAGGGTCCCTTTTAGAGTTCTGTTCATCCTTTCTACCTGTCCTGAACTCTGGGGTCTGTAGATACAATGTAATTTCCAATCGACCCCTAGATGTCTGGCCACTCCCTGACTTACCTTGGCTACGAAAGCGGGTCCATTGTCGGACCTGATTACCTTGGGCACCCCGAAGCACGGGAAGATTTCTTCTAGGATTTTCTTGACTATGACGGTGGCAGTTTCCTGCTTTGTTGGGAATGCTTCTACCCATCCAGAGAAGGTGTCTATAAAAACTAGGAGATACTTGTAACCATATCTGCCTGGCTTGATCTCTGTAAAATCTACTTTCTAATACATCCCCGGTCTGTCTCCCCTGAGTCTCTTGCCAGGTCCCGCTGTATTTTTGCAGACATTTACTTTTTGACAAGGCACACAGCTTTTAACTATCTGCTCTGCTAATTGTTTTAGCCCTATGATATGATATTTTGTCCTCAGGGCAGTCTGGGCCAATTTGTTTACTCCCAGATGAGTCCATTGGTGTATTTGTTTGATCATGATGCGTGCTTGTTCTTGTGGCAAGATAGGCTTGCCTGATGCTGCATGCCAGCGCCCTTTTTCCTGAGCAAAGTGGTTATTAGAGTCCTTTGAGATCACTGCTACGTCCTCAGCAGAGTATTTAAATCTGGGCTTTTCTAGCTTAGGGATGTCAACTAACAGAATAGACGTGGACCTATTGGCTGTCGCCCTTGCTTCAGAATCGGCCAAGTTTTTTCCCCTGGCAATGGGGGAATCCCCTTTCTGGTGACCCGGGCAGTGTATAATACTCACTTTTAGCAGTTGGTGAAGGGCCTCCAGCAGGGCTACGATCCTCTGCCTTGTTTTTGATTTCTTTCCCTCCTGAGGTCAGCAGACCCCATTGTTGATAGATAGCACCGTGAACATGGGCAGTGCCAAAAGCATACCTGCTGTCCTTATAGATGTTGATTCTTTTGCCTTCTCTTAGTTCAAGGGCTTTCGTGAGGGCGATGAGTTCTGCCTTCTGGGCAGACGTTCCTGCAGGTAAGGCCGGTGCCCATTTCAGGTTCTGGCCATCTACTATAGCGGCTCCTGCCTTTCGTACTCCTTCCTCCAGGAAACTGCTGCCGTCAGTAAACCAGGTGGCTTCGGCGTCCATCAGAAGCTGATCTGACAAGTCTTTCTGCCATCCATGTGTCTCTGCAAGCACTTGTTGGCAGTCATGGATAGGAGGGTCAAGGTCAGGGTCTGGCAGCAACGTGGCTGGATTTAAGCTCGCCGGTAGAGCAAAAGTAACCCGGTCTGAATTCAGTAACAGAGTCTGATAGTGAGTCATGTGAGCATTTGTGAGCCAGCGGTCGGGGGGCTGGCGGACAATACTCTCTGAGGCATGAGGTGCCGAGATTACTAAACTCTGTCCCATAGTCAACTTATCAGCATCTTTTACCAGAACTGCGACTGCCACTATGATTCTTAGACAAGCTGGCCACCCTGAGGCTACTGGGTCTAGTTTTTTGGACAGATATGCTACAGGCCTTTTCCAGGGCCCCAGTTTTTGAGTTAGGACCCCCTTTGCAGCCCCTTTATTTTCTGCCACATACAGGTGGAAGGGCTTGGTTACGTCAGGGAGCCCTAGAGCCAGTGCGGACATTAGGGCCGTCTTGGTGTTGTTAAAAGCCTGTTGTTCTTCTTTTCCCCACTTGAAAGGCTGACTGTTCTTGGTGAGGGGATATAATGGGGCTGCCATCTCAGCGAAACCAGGTATCCATAGGCGGCAGAACCCAGCAGTACCTAAAAATTCCCTGACTTGTCTCGGATTAGCAGGTGGCGGAATATGAAACACTGTCTCTTTTCTGGCATCAGACAACCATCTTTTCCCATCTTTAAGAAGGTACCCCAGGTAACTGACCTGTCGCTTGCAGATCTGAGCCTCTTTGGCGGAGGCTCGAAAGCCCAGTTCTCCCAACTCTGTAAGGAGATGCTTTGTTCCTTCCAGACACAGTTCTTTATTGGCCGCTGCCAGGAGGAGATCATTTACATACTGCAACAGAGTTACCTGGGGGTTAGAAGCCCGGAACACAGCCAAGTCTTGGTGGAGGGCCTCGTCAAAGATGGTGGGCGAGTTTTTGAATCCTTGAGGCAGGCAGGTCCACGTGAGTTGCACTGCTAGGCCAGTCTCTGGATCTTTTCACTTGAAGGCAAAGTAATCTTGACTTTTTACAGTCAGCGGCAAACAGAAGAATGCA
>NW_007729810.1:18186-19709 GCF_000696425.1 Galeopterus variegatus | reverse complement strand
AGCAGTACCTAAAAATTCCCTGACTTGTCTCGGATTAGCAGGTGGCGGAATATGAAACACTGCCTCTTTTCTGGCATCAGACAACCATCTTTTCCCATCTTTAAGAAGGTACCCCAGGTAACTGACCTGTCGCTTGCAGATCTGAGCCTCTTTGGCGGAGGCTCGAAAGCCCAGTTCTCCCAACTCTGTAAGGAGATGCTTTGTTCCTTCCAGACACAGTTCTTTATTGGCCGCTGCCAGGAGGAGATCATTTACATACTGCAACAGAGTTACCTGGGGGTTAGAAGCCCGGAACACAGCCAAGTCTTGGTGGAGGGCCTCGTCAAAGATGGTGGGCGAGTTTTTGAATCCTTGAGGCAGGCAGGTCCACGTGAGTTGCACTGCTAGGCCAGTCTCTGGATCTTTTCACTTGAAGGCAAAGTAATCTTGACTTTTTACAGTCAGCGGCAAACAGAAGAATGCATCTTTCAGATCCAGTACCGAATACCAGGTTCTGTGTGGAGGTAAAGAACTTAAAAGATTATAGGGGTTAGGAGCTGTAGAGTGGAGGTCGGTTACCCACTTATTTACCTCTCAGAGGTCTTGGACCGGTCGGTAGTCATTAGTCCCAGGTTTTTGGACCAGCAGCAAGGGCGTGTTCCAGGCTGATTGGCACTTCCGTAGGATCCCCAGCTTTAGCAAATGGGCAGTGTGGGGTCGGATGCCTTCATGTGCCTCTTGGGACATTGGGTATTGTCGGACAGCTATAGGACTGGCTTGAGCCTTCAGCTCTATGTAGATGGGGGGCTGGTTTTTAGCCTTCCCTATCCCTGCAGTTTCCGCCCACACCTGGGCGTAGTTTTCTAACCACCAGTCTATCTGTCCAGTTTCCCACCCTTGTTTTTCAAACAATTGGTATTCATCTTCCAACCTGAGAGTTAGTACCTGGAGAGGCTTTCCTTGTCAATTTAGCACCCGAGGTCCCTCGGGGTCAAAATGAATTTGAGCACCCATTTTGGTGAGGAGGTCTCTTCCCAGGAGTGGGTAGGGGCACCCAGGAATGACAATGAATGAGTGGGATACCCAGCCCACGCCTAGGCCCACCGTTCTTCAGGTAGTCCATGAGTACTGCCTGTACCCTGTAGCCCCTTGTACCCATGACTTCCCTTTGCAAAGTGGTCCATTTGCTTGTGGTAATACTGAATTTTCGGCTCCAGTATCTACAACGAACTGAGTAGGCTTCCCCTTCACTTTTACAGTTACCCTGTGTTTGGGGAGGGGGTCCAAACCCCGTCCCCTCTAATCACTGTCTTCCTGCAGGGCCAAGACTTTGGGGGCCTGAGGCTTTTTCTTTTTCTTGGAGCAGTCTCGAACCCAGTGTCCTTTCTCCTTGCAGTACGCACATTGATCCTTTGCCAGGGGTCCCTTCTTGTTGCCTGGCACTGTCTTATTAGGCTCCCTAGTTTCCCTGACCACAGTGGCCAGAATTTTGTGAAAATTTCTTTCTTGGCACTTTTCCCTCTTTATTTCTTTTTCTTCCTCTG
>NW_007729810.1:15571-16842 GCF_000696425.1 Galeopterus variegatus | reverse complement strand
GGTTCTTGTGGGTCCTCTGGCAGAGCTGATGGGTGGACTGCCTGTGATCGGAGAGAAGGGAGATAGGGATGGGGAGGAGGATCAGAAAGAAGCCACTCCAGGTCTGTGGATGGCAGGACCTCCGGTTTCTTTTCTATTTCTCGAAGAGCAAATACAGCCGACAGACCTGTTAGGGGAACAAAGGGACGGACCCATGGAGGAGGATCCGCGACTAGATCTTCCCAGACAATGATATAAGGTATCTGGTCTAGGTGACTTTCAGAACTGAAAATCTTTCTTTTTACTGCTGTGATCAACGGCGGGGAAAAGGAACCTTCAGCGGCCCACCGAGTTGGAAAGTTGGCCACTCTGAAGAACAAAGTGCTGCCCATTTAGTCCTTCTAACCTGCACAGACAAATTATTAGCTCTGTCCTTCATGTCAGTCAAGTATTTCAGAGTCAGACTTAAAGGGGTTGAAACAGTCTGCCCCATGTCGCCCCAGAAAATCGTCAGTCCCCCCACACACGCAACCAGACAAATAAAAACCAAAACACTGACACGCCCCTGCCATGGGGGCCACAACCAGATTATCAGAGAACTCGGGAGGGGTCTCCTTCCTAGAGATCTCCCGTGGTGCCAAACTTGTTCATCTCCCACAGAGGAATCTGGAGCGTCCTCCGGGATTCCTGTGGCCGCGACGTGCCGGTACATCTACCCACCGCTATGATCACTACAGACCGATGGCTCCGGCTTGGAGCCTCAGAAAATCTGAAACCAGATCGGTGTTTCCATCCCGGGGCCACCGAGAAACCCAAAACCAGATTACAGTAAACAACAGAGAAGACTCAAAGACAGACACAGCAGACAGAGACAACCGCGGTGGTACCTGCTCGAGCAATCCTTTGTTCTCTAGTCTGTGGTCCTGGAGAGAGGGCTGTTTCCCAGCCAACGCACCAAAAATGTAAGATCTGTGTACCGTGCACAAATCCAACTCGGCGGAATGGCTCACTTCACAAAGACCACAAGATAGAGACTGTTGCAATCAAGCAAGAGGAGTTTATTCCAGCATGCTGGGGTCACTTCGTCTTCAGGATCGAAGTGGCCCTGAGCTCTTAACACAAGCATTTTTTATACAGTTTTTTTTAGACAGACTTTTGTGACAGGATGAGTTGTTGGATATCTGAGGTGCCTTTAGATTTATGGGTAGGCTTTAGTGAGCTGGTACCCCAGTAAGGAACAGCGCATTTCTCAATCGTTTATCTTCCCTGGGGTCTGGCCAGGTGGCCTCTAG
>NW_007729810.1:12660-14617 GCF_000696425.1 Galeopterus variegatus | reverse complement strand
ATTACAAAAAGTAAAACCAAAGTGACAAAGGGTTTTAAAGGCAGAGAGCACAAGAACTTATGATAAAACATGAAATAAGCTCTCTAGGCCAGTTACCTAAAAGACAAGGAAAAACTTCTTACAATTTTGTATTAAGAGCAATCAAGTGTTTTTTTAGAAAATCTGGTTGTTCCTTCACAGGAGAGCAAGTTCTAACCCTGTATTAGAATACTTTTGACATTAATTTTTAGGAAAACTCACATAGTTTGTTTTTAAATCCAGTTAATTTTTTTTTACTGTAAAACCCTTTTAACAAACTTATCTACCTAAAACATTATCAAGACTTACTCAAACATTCTGTTTTTGTCCTATACTTCCTACTTTTTAAATAGCCAGTTATTTTACTCTAGGACAAAAATACACTGTACCAGAGGCTTTTTACATAAAAAAATTTTTTTTTTCTCTCTAGCCTCTCCAACCATAACCATAGCCTTTTTAAAATTACCTCCTTTTTACATATTTGTTTCTTTATTATCAATGTTAAATTNCCGGTACATCTACCCACCGCTATGATCACTACAGACCGATGGCTCCGGCTTGGAGCCTCAGAAAATCTGAAACCAGATCGGTGTTTCCATCCCGGGGCCACCGAGAAACCCAAAACCAGATTACAGTAAACAACAGAGAAGACTCAAAGACAGACACAGCAGACAGAGACAACCGCGGTGGTACCTGCTCGAGCAATCCTTTGTTCTCTAGTCTGTGGTCCTGGAGAGAGGGCTGTTTCCCAGCCAACGCACCAAAAATGTAAGATCTGTGTACCGTGCACAAATCCAACTCGGCGGAATGGCTCACTTCACAAAGACCATGAGATAGAGACCGTTGCAATTAAGCAAGAGGAGTTTATTCCAGCATGCTGGGGTCACTTCGTCTTCAGGATCGAAGTGGCCCTGAGCTCTTAACACAAGCCTTTTTTATACAGTTTTTTTTAGACAGACTTTTGTGACAGGATGAGTTGTTGGATATCTGAGGTGCCTTTAGATTTACGGGTAGGCTTTAGTGAGCTGGTACCCCAGTAAGGAACAGCGCGTTTCTCAATCGTTTATCTTCCCTGGGGTCTGGCCAGGTGGCCTCTAGATAAGGAACTAGTCAGTTCCTGGAACCGGGAGGTGGTCATTCCCTTCCTGGAATTTAGTGTGCCTGGCACCTCCTGACCTCTCAATAGCCCTGTAGAAGCTGCTTTACTTAAAATGTCATTAGTTATGTTTTCCCGTTTTTAGCAAGCATTTTTACAAAAGCAAATTGTGTATGTTAAAGTTATATTTTCTTTTACAATACATTAAGAGAATCAGCAGTGTTTCAAAATAAAGAAATTGTAAAAAAAAAAACTATAATTACTTGTTGTTTTGATCTTTGTGAACAATTTCGTAAACCCATCAGTCTCTTCATTAGAATTTTGGAACTTCAGTTTAAAGCTATGAACTCAAAGTTTGTCGGAAACTTTGTACCTATCAGAGCTTTTTTTTATGAAGTATTTGAAGACATAACATTTTTAAAATTATAATTAAACTAAGATTATGACCAATAGCATTTATATCAAGACAGATATTTAAGAACCTTACAAGATTTTGGAACACATATCCATAACACCTTTAGTACTGACAATGCTTTCCCATATAGTCTAATTTATTAAATAAGCCAATTAGCTCTGATACATCTTTTATATATCCTTTGAGAAGCTCCAGGGCCCTTGGAATTCCTTAAAGTTATTTTAAACTTTCAGAATTTAGTGTTGGAAAGCTGTGTTAAATAACAAAACGCTTAAAACACTTAGTTGAATAAAATCACAAATTATTACAAAAAGTAAAACCCAAGTGACAAAAGGTTTTAAAGGCAGAGAGCACAAGAACTTATCATGATAAAATGTGAAATAAGCTCTCTATGCCAGCTACCTAAAAGACAAAGAAAAACTTTTTAC
>NW_007729810.1:5750-11808 GCF_000696425.1 Galeopterus variegatus | reverse complement strand
ATTCTGTTTTTGTCCTATACTTCCTACTTTTTAAATAGCCAGTCATTTTACTCTAGGACAAAAATACACTGTACCAGATGCTTTCTTACATAAAAATTATTTTTTTCTCTCTAGCCCCTCCACCCATAACCATATCCCCACATCTATTGCCTTTTTAAAATTACCTCCTTTTTACATATTTGTTTCTTTATTATCAATGTTAAATTGGCCTAATTTGCCTAAAAATTATACATAGAGAAAGGTTTTTCTGGTTTTCGCTGGGTTTTTTAATTAAAAGCCTCTAGCAAAGACAAATATAATCTTGTTTGATTAGTAAACCCAGGCAAAAATGTACACTGATAAAAACATTTTTATATATTCAGGCTAGTAAATGCAGGTCCATTTGTCAGAGCAGATTATACAAAGCCCAGTTTGAGTCTCAGCTGTTTTTACCAAATAAGTATTTATGGTTTTTCCAGTCCAAAAACTTGGTTTATTAAGTAGTTCCAAAAGTCTCTAACAAAGGCTAAAGTTATGAGGCAGCAATCTTGAGTTCCCATGAGTTACAGAAAATACCTTCTATTATCTGTTATTAATATTGTAGGAAAATTTTAAGAAGGAAATCAAATTCTACTTTTTGTACCAGTGCACTGTTAATATTACAACTAATTTTAATAAAAACTTATAAACAAATCTAATCTCAGTGAATTTTGATCACATAAGATTATCATAAACTTTTTATTAGTTCTTATAAACCCTTTATTTTTAATTCAGATAAAAAAATTCTTTTTAACGAAAACCATATTACTTTTGTTTTTAACAGCCTTTACCAAAATGTATCTTTATAAAAAAAAATATTCTGTTAAAAACTCTTTATACCTAGCAGTTTGAATTATGCATATTGACTATAATTGACTCATTAGTTCCAATTTTCCAGTAACAAACCTGTGAAGCAAGCAATTTTGAATTGTTTTATATTAATATTTGTAGATAAAAAACGATTTCTAACTTCTAAAGAGACATGTTTTTAATTTTAACAGATTCAAATATTTGGGTTTTTTTGTATCATATAAAAACAAAACATTAAAAGATAAACTTATATAATAATTAATGTTTTAGTATTTTACTAATATAACAATTTAAGATTTCAAATTCCTGAGAAGCAATTTGAAATTATGATTTTTATTTATAAGCATTTAACCCATTTATATTTGTCTAATTTTTAAATCAAGCTATAACTTTATTAATATAGGTTTTGTTTACAATGTTAATGAGACAGATAAAATAGAAAACTTACTAGTTCAAAAAGGACAGTTGATTTTAAATTATATTTCTGAAAAATGCCAAAGCTTATCTTTTTTTGAGAAAGCAAGGTAACAAATTTACATTGCAAAGCAAAGTACGTGGGGCTTTTCGAGGAGACAAATTTACATTGCAAGGCAAGTATGCAGGCCTTTTCAAAGAAATGCAGAGAACGTTTTCTTCTCTAGCCAGATCAAATGGAGCAAATCTTCCCAGATATTTTGCTGTAATTTAGCTGGGCACTTGATTTGTTGCACCTTGGCATTGCCTTTTCCCGGTGATCTTAAGGCCAAAGGCACAATTTGGATCTTGTGACCCCTAAGTAGTAGCTTGAAAAGCAGGCAGAAATAGTTGCCATATATACAGACAAAACACTCATGCATATGCACACATATACATCCCAAAGAGACGTCTCAACCAAATTAGTCTAAGTTGTAACTTGTCATAATCCACACCTATGGCACCAATCAACGGCATGGAATAGGGGGCATCTGTGTTGTGCATGCCAACAGGATTGGAGGGGTTATTCAGATTGCTGGTACTCAACTAAATGTCTAACCAAGCAAACAGAGAAAACAGGAGCAGTGGGGTGATCCAGTTCAGCTTAGTCCCAGTCGGTGGGGCCGATCCATTCCATTGACAGTAACTGATAGAAGCAGTTCTCCCCACTGTTTTCAGCATAAAGAAGAAAAGTGCCAACTAGATTTAAATCAGAAAAACAAAGCATAGCCAGGAGCCCTCCAGGGTGCACTTAAACAGAAGTGGATACAATCCAACCAAACAGAAGAGGACTCAGAAAATCAGAAAAAGATAAAGAGAATAAAGCATTTCCTTATCAGAATTTAGGCCAGGGACTCCAGGAGAGATCTACCAGTAGCAAAGACATGGGAGCAAAATAGTCCCAGTGGCCACTTGCCTCTTGCAGCTGGGGTCCTCTCTGGTGCACAAAGCTTTCCAATTTTTGCCAGTAATTAAATTAGGCTCTCAGATTCCAGTGTCATAGAAATGTATAACTAGCACAGTAAAGGTCAGAGACACAGGATGGCAGATACTTAATGCTTCACAATTACATTACATATGACCACAGTTAAAGACATACAAAGCTACAAAACGTATATGCACACCCAGCAACACACAAAAGACAAAGACAAGTGACCACAACAAATTTCCAAACAATTCCAAACCAAAGGACCCGATGATGTCTTGTGGGAGTCCTGGACTTGGGAAGTAGTGTTGCATCCAGCCTTCCACAAAGTCCCTAGATCAGAGCTCTGATACCCAAATACAAAACAAGACTCACAACAACATAAACTCACGAGGTTAATATAAAGACAAACACAAAGACAGTACACAAGTTTGGCCGCCAAGGGAGGCCACCAAGTGGACTGCAGCGACATCTCTCTGGGTCTGGGGAAGAGGCATTGCGACTGCATCCAGTCTGGCCTGATTTCCCCATCAAAAGAGCTGACTCGCCCAAATCTAGAGGCACCAGAAAATCCTAAACTGGCCATCAGAAGATCTTGTGCTTCCAGGGCTGAGGAACGTCTTCTCAGGAGATCCCCCCCTAGAGACTTCGTAGTGTGGGGAAAAATCCCAGCACTGTAGGTCAGTCCCCGAGGGGTAATGGTGATCCCAGGACATCCTGGATGAGCCCCCAAATGTTATAGTCATCGGGAGAAATCACCCACGGAGATTGATATGGAAAAGGAAAAAAAACTTTATTGCCGGCTGCTGGGACCACCCCAGCCAATTCAGAGTACAGAGGCAAGCCATTTTTACTTTCGGTTTTTAAAGCTGCCAGCGCAGTAACTCAGTCGCCCAATCACCGTGCTAGGAGTTATTAGCCAATGCAAGCAAGCCAACAGTACATAAGCTAATTTTGCAGCTAGCATGGCTCCTCCCAGCCCCTCCCTCATTTTCCCTCCCAGGTTTTTCCCACCTGAATTTATACAAAACGGAAGGGTTATTTTAAATGGCATCGGTCCTGCTCTCAGAAAAAGGACATTACTTCATTTACTCATAATTAAATATAGTTTTACATTTGGAAGACATTTTAGCATTCAATATATTGGGATCTTTGTGAGTGATGTCGAAGAAAAGGAAGGAGAGGCATCTGGAACTACTGTGCATGAAGGTGCAGGTGTGACAGCATCACGCTGATGAACAGTTGTGTCCCTGCAGTGGGAGCATGATAACAGGAGACATTTCATTTTCTGCATCTCTGTATTGTTTGAAAAATGTTTTTACAGTCAGAAAAGAAATTAATTTGGGGTTGGAGAGCCAGAAGATACAGAAAATGTTTCTTTATTCAACATTCTATTAGCCAGAACTCCTTACTGGGTACAAATATAGTATTTGGGATCCAAACTGCCTACTTGTGCTGGGTGATATAAGTAGAATTGCTGGTTCCAGAGATACATGTATTTGAAATTCTGACTAACACTGTCAGATTACCTTCTAAATAATGTCACTACATTACCCCCACCTCAACGGCTAGTCTCCAGCAATGCACAAGTGGCTGACCATCCCATCTCTCACTGTGCTGAGATCTTTGGTCAATTTTTTGGTCAAAAAGGGTTTTCTATTGATTTAGTTTGCATTTCTCTGAATATTAGTGAGATTTTTTTCCCCCATACATTTACTGGCCGTTTTTATTTCTTTCTGTGAATAATTAACATCTTTGGCCAAATTTTTCTTGGGCAATTTTTTTATGTTGCCTTGTAGGGCCCCTTTATATTTTATAGATATTAAATCTTTGATGATCATGTATTTTCAGAAAGGATTTTAAAAACTGATTCAACTATATTCTGTGAATAAGAGACTCGAGTACACAAATAGGTTGGAAAAAAACACAAATTCAAATAGTCAAAGACACAAATAGGTTGAAAGTGAAAGGAAGAAATATATTCATGCAAATAGTAGCCAAAGGAGAGCTGGGATAGCTCCCTAAAATCTGGCAAAACAGACTTTAAGTCAATAAATTAACAAGAGACAAGAACATTGTTAATAAAGGTTTCAGTACATTATAACATTTATAAACATTTGTACACCTAATAACAGACCTTCAAAATACATGAAACAAAAATTGACAGAACAAAGAGAAAAATATACAGTGCCACAGTAATAGTTGGAGACGTCAATACTCCACTTTTAGTAATAGAACAACCAAACAGGAGAGAAGTAAGAAAATAGAGGACTTGAACAACACATTAGACCAACTAGACTTAACAGATATATACAGAACACTGTACCCAACAATAGCATACGCTTTCTTCTCGAGTGCACATGGGACGTTCTCCAGGATAGACCATATGTTAGGCCACAAAACAGGTCTCAATAGATTCAAAATGATAGATATCATACAAGATATCTTCTGTGATCATAATGGGTGAAGTTAGACATCAATAACAATGAAAACTGGAAAATTCACAAGTATATGGAAATTAATTATTACACTAAACTACCAATGGGCTTAGGAAAAAATCACAAAGCAAATTAGAAACTAATTAGAGACACATAAAAATTAAAATACAGCATGCCAGAATTTATGGGATGCAAAGAAAGCAGTGCTCAGAGGGAAATTTATAGCCATAATGCCTATATTAAAAGAAAGATCTCAACACAATAATCTACCTAACTTTACACTTTAAGGGATTAGATAAAGAAGAGCAAAATAAACTTAAGGCCAAAAGGAAGGAAATAAGATTAGAGTGGAAGTAGGCAAAATAGAGAATAGAATAACAGCACAGAAGATCAGTGAAACCAGAAGTTGGTTCTTTAAAAAGATAACAAAATTGGGGCCGGCCCGGTGGCGCACTGCGCTAGTGCGCCACTTGGGAAGTGCGGTGGCGCTCCCGCCGAGGGTTCGGATCCCACATACGGACCGGTTCCCGCTCACTGGCTGAGCGAGGCGCGGGGGCAACGCCGAGGGTTGCGATCCCGTTGCCGGTCCCGGTCCGGTATGGGGGCGACACTGAGGGTTGCGATCCGTTGCCGGACATGGAAAAAGACAAAGACAAAAAAAAAAAAAGATAACAAAATTGACAAACCTTTAGCTAAAATGACAAAGAAAAAAGAGGGAAAATACAAATAACTAGAATCAGAAATGGAAGTAGGGATGTTACTGCTGACCTTACTAAAATAAAAAGGATTATAAGAGAATACTATGAAAAAATGTGTCAACAAATTAAATAACCTAGAAGAAATGGATGAATTCCTTGAAACACATGAATTAACTAAACTGACTCAAGAAGAAATAGAAAAATCTTGACAGACATTTAACAAGTAGAGAAACTGAATCAGTAATCGAAAACCTTCCAACAAAGAAAAGTCCTGAATCAGATGGCTTTATCAGTAAATTCTACCAAACATTTAAAGATGAAAGAACACCAGTTCTCAGACTCTCAAAAAAAAAAAAAAACTGAAGAGGGAGCATCATTTTCTAAATCCTTTAATGAGGCCAGCACTGCTGTGATACCAAACCAGATAAAGACATCATGACAAAAGAGAATTACCTGCCAACATTCCTTACAAATATAGGTGCAAATTGAAACCAACAGCATATTGAAAGGGTTATTCACAATGACCAAATGAGATCTCTCCCAGGAATGCAAGAGTGGTTCAACATAAAAAAAAATCAATGTAATATATCACATTAATAGAACAAAGGGAGGAAAACACATGATCATCTTAATTGATGTAAGGCATTAGACAAAATCCAATGTCCTTTCATGATAAAAAAAAAAATAATACCCTCAAAAGACTAGAAATAGAGGGA
>NW_007729810.1:0-4977 GCF_000696425.1 Galeopterus variegatus | reverse complement strand
GGAGCGCCGCCGCGCTCCCAAGCGGCGCACTGTAGCAGTGCGCCACCAGGCCGGCCCTGAAGTTTAATTTCTGTCAAAGTTAAACCTTCATGTAGTTTAGAGAATTAAGTAGTTCTATAAGGCCGTTCAGCAGGCATGCCAGTCCCCTTCCTCAGTGTTTCCTGAAAGGACCACTCATTCTTCAGCTTTTCAGGGGATTATTTGTAATACTCACTATGTTTCTAAACAGTGTATGTATTGCTGTTTTTGATTTTCTGTTTTAGGAATTATCTATTGAGCTCTCACTGTGGAAATTAAGGAATTTGCCCTTTCACCTCTCTCCCTACCACTGCATTTTCCCGAAGAGTTATACTTTCGGTCAGATTATATTACTGTTTCTATGAAAGAACTATTCACAGCTAAGCCAAATAATTATAACTGCCTTTACTTTTTTGCATTGCATTTGTTTTTCCCTAGAGTTGGACTCTTGGTTTTGTCTATGGTTTGTTTAGTTTTCCATGAATTTGTCATAATTCAATTTCAGATGCTCCCCCATAAATCTACACACATTCATGCACTAGGGATCCCATCCCTCGAACTTCTCAGCAGTGATCCCTGTTCCTGGCCTGCCCCAGCCTCAGCCGGGCCACCTCGCAGGCTGCATCAGCTGCCACCTGAGGTCATCTCAGGAGTTCCTCACAACCCTCCTGCTTGGGTTGGGGTACTGAATCCTTTATCCTCTTTCTTGAGTTATTCCCTTATCCTGAGAAAGAGAGAAAAGGGCATAAATTTTTTGAGCCTTGCAGGTTTGAAAATGTCTGTATCATACTTAACATTTAATAGAAAGTTTACCTGGTTGTAGAATTCTAGGTTGGAAATAATTTCTCTTAAAGTTTTAAAGACTTTGCTTCATTGCCACTGGCTTCCAGTGTTCCAGGCAGGAATCTAATGCTTTTCTGATTTTCACTCCTTTGTATGAACCTGTATTTTCTCTCTGGGTCTTTATAGGGCCTGTCTTTGTTGCTACGCGTCTGAAATTTCATGACTGTGGGTCTGTTTTTACCCACCGTGCTGGGCACTCAGTGGGACTTTCTGTCGGGTCCCTACGTCCCTCATCACAGCATGCTACAGTGTTAGTGACCTGAACAGACGGCGGTGTGATTGCCGTGGTGCACCTTTGACCTTCAGTTTTGCTGCTGTAGAGAGTGTCCCACTGGCTGTCCATCGTCCTGCCTGAGCACAGGTGCCGTGCGTGTGTGCTCAGGTCTCTGTCGTTGCCCATGGCATCTCCAGGAGTGGAGCATGGAGTGGCAGGTGTTTGTCTTCCTCCTGTGTGGCCTCCTTATTCCACCTCCTTCCTGTCATTCACCTTCTAGTTTGCTGGAACCTTGTTACAAAGTGAGCACTCTCTGCTGGGCCTGTTCCCACGATGGAAGCTGTCTTTGATGTGCTGCAACGATGTCACTGAGTTCCCTGCTGTCTCATAATCTCCAGAGAGCAGACGCAGCTCTTTCTGTTATTTTTTTAGTAACGGGAGCTGCAGCTTCAGTACCAGTGTTCTAGATCAACTGAGTTCCCTGCTGTCTCATAATCTCCAGAGAGCAGACGCAGCTCTTTCTGTTATTTTTTAGTAACGGGAGCTGCAGCTTCAGTACCAGTGTTCTAGATCCCACACCATCAAGACTTTGCCATGTTTGCTCAGCTTTCCGTGTCTCCACTTTGCTTACTAACTGTGACTTCACCTCTTGGGTCTGCCTGTGTCCCATGGCAAGGACAGCATTGCCCTGGCTCTTGGAAAGGCCCAGCCTCCCGACGCCTCCCACAGTGGCCCCTGTAGGGGAGGCCAGCCCCCAGCCCTAAGACCTGTGCCCATGGACCCCCACTCCAGTGCGCCTCATCTGCCTAGGTGGACAGTACCACAAAACTAATTCACACCTCTCAGATCCATACCTTTCCTTGGGGATTTCTTTGGTGATTCCTTCCCTCTGCTGTGGCTCATCTTAGGTTTGACACTGTGTTGTGCACAGTCCTGTTGCCATCTTGGGTTTCCTCTCCTGGAACCTCTGTGTCCTTCTCTCCTTTCTGAGAAATTCCCTCACCTCTGTCTTCTGTCCCTCCCATTCTCTAATTGTGCTGTTTTTAAATTCCATAAACTCTAGAATTGTTCCTTATTTACAGGCATACTCTTTTTTGTTTCGTGGCTGCAACATTCACTCTTACATCTCTGAGGAAATTAATTATGCCAGTAGTTCTGTTTTATTTTGTTTTTTCTTCCTTCATAGACACTATTTTTTCCAAGTTCCTTTTTCTATTTGTTTGTTTTGGTCTGTGTTTTCTTTTTATACTTTTTCTCTTAAATGCCTGGTGGTTCTCGAGGGCCCACTCTTATTTAGGAATTGGACTTTAAAAGGTGATTGGAAGCCTGCACGCCCAGGTGGGCTCTCAGCTGTGGCCTTCTCAGTAATGGCTCATGGGGAAGTCCTGATCCTAGAATCCTTAGTTCTTTTATCTTGGGTTGCTCAGTTTCCTTAAAGAAGAGTCATTTGGTCTCTTTCTGGCGACAAAAAGGGAATGATATAAGTGAAAAATTCTAAAGAAGTTCTAAGTCACCATTGACACTTGGGGTGGGGAGTTCTGTCTTGTGTGGGTTCGGATTCCAGTGCCATTGACATGGATGGACTTCAAGGAGAGGAGAAAGACAGTAGCTCTGGGGCCTGTCCTGGCTGAGGCACCTGCACCAGCCGCTGTGGACTTTGGAGCCAGAGACCTCAGTTTAGTTTCTTCTCTGCTGCCTGCTGACCTCAAAGCCACCACAGGCTTCTCAGCTCCTGGCTCTTCTCTCTGGGAGCCTGGCCTTGTTGGTGCATGTCTGAAGCGGAGTGCACACTCCACGCATGAGTGGCCGTGGCCATTTCGTTGTTGGCTGGGTCCAGGCGGTCAAGCTGGAGACGGTGGTGGCAAGAACCAGCCTCAGTCAGGAATTTTGTAGAGACCTAAGAACAGAAGCTGGGCACCAGCACTGGTGGATCCAGGGGAGACGGGTGAGTCTAGAAAGAGCCCTCGAGTGGCAGGGAGAAAATGATGCCACCATGTGCAGGCCATGGGAAGAGCATTCCGGAGGAGACGGAAGGCAGCCCGTGTGTCTGAGATGCTGTGACCTGCAACATGGGAGCGCGAGCTAGTCCACCACCAGTGGACTTCTTACCAGCCTAGGTGTGAATCTCTGCTGTCAGCAGTTAGGAGATGCGTGCGATACTAGAATTAGGTAGGGTGTAGTTAAGTAAAAATTAGAATAAAATCCTCCCAACACATCCTCATGTCTTCTCGCAAATCTACATGTCAGTTGCTGCAGACACCTTCAAACACACCAGGACGGACTGCTTCGCCCAGAGGGAGTCGCAGCCACCCCACGCCTGCCCCTCCTGCTCAGGGCCTTCGTTCTCAGCGGGAAGGGGAGGAGAGGTTTGGTGCTGTCACTTGTCGCATGGGTTGGACTCTGACCTGATTGCTTGTGTTCTAGGTGGTCCTGCTGATACCTGCATGCTGGAATGGGACAGAACCTTCCACAGTTGAAGAACACGTGGTTTTAAAAGTAGGACAGTAAGAATGAAGTCAACACATCTTGCTTATTCTGCAGTCAAGATACGTAATAAAATTCACCTGTATTTTACATATTACAGACATGCAGGACATGTGTTGAATGGCATAAACTGGACATGATATGTGTTTAGACTGTTCTGTGTGCCACCTGTGCCACAGCAGGGGAAGGGTTGGCACTCTTAAAGGAGCAGGAGTCAGATGCAGAACTAACACACGACGGCTGGAGGTCGCCATCAGAAAGCAACCTGCTGGCCACGCCAGAGTGTCACTGCACCTGCATTCTTAGCTACTAGGATCATGCCTAACTTAAATGTTTGTAAACTTACAGACATCCGTGGTGAATGTATTTTCAGAAAAGAATTAAAAAATGGAGAACACAACTTGGACACAGTTCTGGGGCCACGCAGTAGGCACTGCAAACCTCTCTCCAGCTTGGGAAGGTGGAGTGCAGAGTATCGCCAGAACCCCCCGCCCCCATTCCTCATTTGCTTGGCTGTGTCGAAGCACCAGACTGCACCCACCACACTTGAGAGCTGGAATAGTGCTTCACAGCAAGTCATTCTCCCAGTGCTTGGCCCCATGCTTAAGAGTCTTGTAAAAGTTTGAGTTATGCACATCGTTAGTGTTTCCCGTGCTGCAGCTCTTATGTTTTGATTCCTTGTTTAAATTTGTCTTGTGAGCAATGCTGCTTTGTTATTGGCTCAGGAGTTATCCATTGGTGAGTGGAAAAGACTGTCTGTGGTTACCATTTTGCTCCTAGGAATTTAGCCAGACCATCATCATTTAAATGCAGCCAACCTGGTGACACATGCAGAGGTGACAGGCGTGAACGCAAGTTACTCTGTGCTGCCAGTGCCTTGGAGCTGAGACGCGAAGGCAGTGTGCACAGGGCTGCATGGGTCTGCTGGCTCCTCTTGTGTCATGGTGGTGATGCACGTCTGCCACTTATTGCCAAATATAAATGACTACTCTGCTGTTATGAATAAGAAAACATGACTTAATTTTTGCTTTTGGTTTTCATTAGGACCTATCACTAAAATCCTAGAGCTGATAAGGAGCTTGGGTATCTAAGCTAGCAGTCCTGGTGACAAACAAGTATGACTACTCTGCTGTTATGAATAAGAAAACATGACTTAATTTTTGCTTTTGGTTTTCATTATGACCTATCACTAAAATCCTAGAGCTGATAAGGAGCTTGGGTATCTAAGCTAGCAGTCCTGGTGACAAACAAGGTCTTATAGGTTTGTGGTGCAGCGGCTCAGGCCCCGGTCCTGGCCCGGCCCTCGCATGTGGCCCCAAGCTGGTGTTGTCATTCTCCAGGTGACGAGTTTGCTGCAGCTCACAATTTCTCAAAGGCATGTCCTGCATACACCCCGTGGAAGGAGGAAAAATGTTCAT
>NW_007729809.1:215299-220912 GCF_000696425.1 Galeopterus variegatus | reverse complement strand
TACAGGCACCCCTGAGGCCCAGGGCAGGACCCCGCGGGGGACCGTTCCTCAGTTGCACCCATCCAGGGGTGGCCCCAGGAGGCTCTTGGTACATTTGTTTGGGCAAGTCCTGGTTACCCGTTTGCTAGAAGTACACAATGAAGTCGACAACTATTTTTGACAGAAATGGATCTGTTATCCGCAAGTGTTTGTGGCACCAAACCCAACTCTATGAGCACTGCAGCTTGTGNTGCAAAAAAGCAGGGATATTTGCTCACTGACAGGTCATGGTTTAAAAGAGGACCCAGGGAAGCAAGGGACCTAATTATAACTGGTCTTACACATAAAAAAAAAAAAAAGACATTGGGACCAGATGGTGCCCCTTACTACCTGAAATTCTCTAAATCCCATCACAACAGCTTGATTTCCACCAATTTAAGGGATACATTTGAGTTAACAAAAACCTCTCATAAAATGAAAACACCTTTGAGTCACTGATACCTCAAGACAGACTAGCTCGATCAGGCTGCCTTCCTCCCAGCTCATGAAAACAAGAGCCTCCAGGGCTGGGTCAGAAAAAGGGGAAGACAAAAGGGACGTCAGGGTGGAAACATGGGGTGACAATTGAGGGGCTTGGGGTCCCCAGAGGGTTGCAGGCACACCAGGAAGCGGAAGTGGAAGGAACACTAGCGCAGCGAGGACTCACAACACCTCAGTGACAACGGGAGACGCACCAGCTGCTCTGAAGTGAGCCGGAGAGTCTTTCTGTAGCTGACGTTAGACAAAAGAGGGAGGTGGCCTGCGTTCGTCGGCTTGGCAGCTGCATGCTCATCATCACTGGAGGATGATTCATGCTTGATTCTGAAACACACAATGATGTAATCACCAATTAGAAAATGCATCTGGGTAGCCATTAAAATTGCATTAGCTCTGAATCAATGACTGAGTCAATCGGGCTCTCCTGAGTGCTGTCTCCTGGGTGGCCATTGACCATCTGGCATGAAATTTATCAATGAACTCTCTCTCATCGCCATTCATGCAGCTCCTGCATTATTCACGTGGGAGCTGCCTTTCCTCACTCACCTGCCTATTTATTAGCTATCATCGCTCTATTTTAAACCAGTAGGTTTGTAGTCTTGATAAGTAGGGTTAAACTCCCTGCTGGACGAGGAGGACACTAACAAACGCTCCCTTCTCTGCCTCTCTTCCCATCTGAGGCTGCAGGCCAAGCCCTAGGAGACCAAATTTCAACAAGTCCAGGCTCATCAGTTTCCTATACACACCTCTTCAAATATACAACTCCAAACAATTAGGGCGCTTCTAGGACTTACAAACAGGTAGCAGTGAAAACAAGGAAGACTTGCCAATTCTACTCTCCAGAATCCCTAAGCAGTTATCACACAAGTAAGGAATACAACCTTATTTGCCCACACAGAATCCACAGGCCAATGCCCCTAACTCTTGATGCTCCTGTTGGTGGGAGGCTGGGAGGTGCAGGGTGGGAATCAGGCTCATTTTCTTTATAGCTCATGTAAAGCACATCAGTTTAGTTGTTCCCAAGATTAAAATCCTGCTGTGACATAATCCCCAACCCAGTAGTAATGAACTATGCTTCCCAGGATCATTATCTTTAAAAAATGTCTCAAGGCCACATGAGGTGCTCAATATTTGTTTGGTTGGTTGGTTGGTTTTGTTTTTCTGGTGGCTGGCCAGTACAGGGACACAGGGATTGAACCCTGGACCTTGGTGTTGTCAGCACCAAATTCTAACCAATCGAGCAACTGGCCAGCACGAGGTGCTTAATAAATGTTTGGAGACTAAATGGAAAAGGCTGAGTGGCCCCAAAGCAGGCGAGTCCCAACCATTCAAGGGCTTCCTTCCATGCTTCCAGCTCAGTAGGTCCCATTCTGCAAGATTAGCAGATGCTCAGAGCTCCATCCTATCTTTTCATCTTGAAAAGCTCTTACCTCTAATGCTAATGTCCTCTCCTCCTCCTACCTCCAGTTTTCCCCCTGGCCTCCCACTTAAGATCTCCTGTGCAACCTACCTCCTTCCAATCCTGTGCGTGTTCACTCAAGAAGCAGTCCCTATAATCCAATACCACCCAGTACTGGGGAGACGTGGAGGACACTGTCACCCAGCACCCCCACTTCTCTGTGACTTCTGCCACATCTTGTATGGACATCTGGCTCTTTCCAGGCCTTGAATGAGCTGCCCCTCCCTAAGCTTCTGATCCCCAGGCCCCAGGAGAGGGGTTTGTGGGCTTCAGGCTGGTGGACTAGATAGAGCTCATTCAACCAACATTTATCCCCACTGTGCCAGGAGCTGATGCTACAGCAAACAACCTGGCCCTGTTCTCACAGGGCTTTTTGTCTAAACAACCACAACACAGCAAACTGAATGGGAGACACACATGGGGTGATCACTGAGACACAGCCCTGGTGAAAAAGCCATGGGGCCAGGTGACATGTCAAAGGAGAAGGACAGAGCATAGTCTAGGATTCTGCCTGATCCATGGCAGGGCTAAGCTCCATATGGATGGAACAATCCAGTGACACTGCGGTCTGATTCTAGTGTTAAATTAAGTTTGGCCTAAAGGTTTCTCCGGACTTAGTGAACCAGAACCTAACTGGATGCTCAAACATACTGTAACCTATTCTTGTAACAAGTAGCAGCGTCTCAGCCAATCACAGAAGCTGATTCTCAGCCAATCACACGTGGTCAGCTCTTCAACCCACATGCAAATTAGGGAAACTTAACCAATCCAGCTGCTTCTTACCTCCCTTCCACGTCCTTTCCGTCCACAAATGTTACCTGCCTGTGAGGTGGCCCTGGAGTCGCTCTGAACCTGCTCTGGTTTGGGGGGCTGCCCGATTCGCTGAACATTCTTTGTTCAATTAAACTCAGTTAAATTTTATTTATCTAAAGTTTTTCCTTTAACACTAGAGTGGAAATGGCACTGCAGTTACAATGTCAAAAACCCCGGTTTCAAGCCCACAGTAACTTCAGGCTGTATCACCTTGGAGAAATCATTTATCTTTCAGTCATTTCCTCTCTTAAAATGCACAGGAACAAACTGCATCCCACTCACCAAAAAGCTCAGGATGCAGGCAGGTGACAGCCTGGGAAGAACTGGACTGGGAGACTGGAGTCCCAGCAAAGGCCTCACAACTAGAGAACTCTCTGGCCCCCAGTCGGCTCATCTGTAAAACAATATGTTCTAACAAAACCCCTTCTAGTTCCAACATCTGTGGATCCTATGAATAATATTGGTTCTTCTCAACCAACAACCTGCAGGTTTTCAGACAGGGTAGACGTGGTCCTGGAGCCAGTCCAGCCTGACTAATGCCCGGGAACAAAGACTCCCTAGTCAAGCAAGAGGGAAAAGAGGCTGCAGGCGCCTCACTGAAGAGGAAGATGTTTCTGTTCCAACCAGTCTGGAATGAATTGAGATCCAAACGTGAACTAAAGCTCTTGGTGACAACAGATTGATGTGTGCCTCTGCCGGCAGGATGCAGCAGCAAGGCAGGATAGCTGTTACTTCCATCTGCTGCTTTAAAAAAACAAAATGAAATCCATGCAGTGTGCCATGTTTGAAGGAACACAGAAAGGAACACACAGACACAAAAACTAAATGGGAGTTGTTCAGTTGGCTGCTGGTAGTTTCAGCTTAGGGCAAGTAAACGGTCATTTGTGCCAGCCTCCTTCTAGACTCTGCCACCCTGCGTGGAAAAAAATACCTCCTGTCAGGAGCACACCCCCCCCCAACCCTTGCAATGGCTCATTAACCCCTGCTTGATCTACAGTGTCTGCAAGAAGCAACAAAACAAAACAAAAGGGCTCACACCACTGGAAGATCTGCATTCAGACGAGTAGCTGTGAACACATCTGAGCTAGCACTTGTTACAGTGTACAGTTTCTAAATGGTATTTTAATTATTTGTATGGTGACAAGTTGCTCAATTATGGTACTTCGGGGACTGTTCTGTCAATCAAGTCTGTCAATTAGGAAAACATTCTGACACCTTTTTTTTTTAGTCAACTGCATGACTCTAATAAGGAGACTAAAAGCCTAAGTAAGATGCCAGTATAAATGAAAAGATTTACATTTCTCAAGAGATCTCTATATTAGTTCTATTCAAAATCTCAGTACCTCTTCACAAGAGTCAATTCTTCATCTTTTCAGGTTTAATAAAGATGTGTAGTGTGACTAATTCAGAATGATGAATAGTGCAACATTTCTCTCTAACTGGGAAAAGCACTTTTTGTCAACGTTTGAATATGATTGTATGGTATAGTAAGAAAATCCACAGCGCCGCAGGTAGGCTGCAGGAGCGGCTCGCAGCTGCTGTTGCCACATGGGAAGAGCCACAGCAGCATCCTGCTGCTTCCTGTCCCCTCCTGGGCTCCTCCCCCTGCAGCTAGAAAGACTAAGAACAACAGTGGTGATACCGCGAAAGACGGCACCATGTCCTGCAGGGCTGTCACATTCTATCCCTTCTAAACCTAACTCTCAGCCTCAGGCCCACCTCCCCCAGGGTCTAAGATTGGATGGAATTGGCAGACATCCAGCATTTGACCAGAAGAGTATATTTTAAACTATTTCAAATTGCATAGTTTAGGGCTGAACACATGTCCAGGTGGCCACAGACCCACGCTCTTGACTGTCCCCTACAGCCGCCTGAGATGGAGTCTATGGTGTCTCTGTTATTCTGATCCCCATTTCACAGATGGAGACACTGAGAAGTGGATTAATTTGCCAAAGATCTCATGACAGAAAATGGCACCGGTTCAGTCAAGGCTTTCTAAAAAGAGCAGAGAAGCTAGCTTGCTGACCGATGTCTTACCAAAGCAGGCAGGAATGTCAACTGACATATTTGCCTTGGGACCTTGGGCTTGTGACTGATTTGGGACATCCTGCTCCCAGAATGATGACACATCACAAAGATTTGCTGTAAGTTTGCTTTTGTGAGTTAAAACTTGCTATGTTTGTGGCAGCCAGATAAAAGCTGCACACTGAGATAGAATTAATGTCAAACCTTTGCTTTGTTCCAATTAAATATAACCATTGATTGATGAGACTTCCCGAGAAGGGACCACCCCACTCACCCCTCTCCCTCTTCCATTACATAAGCTCAAAGGTTCTCACAGACCTTCGGAAAACACATCCAACTCTGTTTAGTTGTGCTTCCTGGGTTGATCCGTAAACTTAGCTCTCATTCACCTAATTTATTCTTAAAAGTTTTCCTCTCTAGCCTTTGATTTCAGATGGCAGATCACACAGAAGGCTGTGTGACAAAGTCCCTGCACTAAGTCCTGCTCTGTGCTACCTCTCATGTTTAGAAAGTATTGCTAGGACAAGAGAGGATTCTTAAGAAGAATTCCAGTAAAGCAGGGTGTTTCTAGTGCAGCTAAACCTCCGGATAAGTCTGCTCAGAACACACAGTGCCACGTCTCTGCTATGCCCCTCCTCGGGTCCACTGTCTCCTGTGCAGCCTCCTCCTGGCCCTGTGGGTATTAACATCACATTAACACCTTCTGGTACCTTTGCTCAGATATGTTAAGTAGCTTGCTTGAGGTTGAAGGGTTACTAAGAGGCAAAGCTAGGATTCCAAACCAGATCTTCCTGATCCCA
>NW_007729809.1:212507-213952 GCF_000696425.1 Galeopterus variegatus | reverse complement strand
AATAAGAAATGTAACCCTGGGTTTCTCAAGCACAAGAATACTGTGAAGGTGAGGTAACACGCAGAAGACATTAGTGAAGATCGCTCAGTGTGGATACATAAAATTGTCATCATCATCAGCAGGGATGGCACAGCCCTCAGAAGTCACCCTTGAATCTCACACAGAGATTAACCTGAAGATAAAACACAACTAATACTGATCAATATTTTCCAAATCTAACCTCTTCTATGCCAAGTTCATGGGAATCCATACCAATATTTAGAAAAGTACCAACATAGGTCCCAGTAAATATTTCAACCATAGAGAAAGGCAGGTTCCTTTAGAAGGGAAACTTTTTTTCATGTCATTGTTAAGGCTATTACTTACCATCATCATCGTCTTCTGTATAGGGAGGGTTATCATATGCCAAGACTGTGATTTAAGGCTCACATTTACCTTGCAAATTAGCTATCTGAGGGAGCAATTACCTCCATTTTATTAATGGGAAAAATAATTGAAGTCAATCAGTCGGGGTCATGGAGTGAACCACAGACCCAGGGCTGGAACCCAGGTGCAAGGCTTGTGAGCCCAAGCAGCATCCAATGCACATGCACCTCGACCCTGGACATGGAAAGGAGCGCAAAGTCCCGAGAAGACTCCCACAGTACCTCGTGGCCACGCCAAGCTGGGACGGCTGCTCTCCAGTACTGTGGCCCTTCCCAGCCAAGCACTGCTCTGGCTTGCTTTCCTGCAGAAGGAAAAAAAAAAGGGTCATAGGAGTAGCAGAGAAGGGCACGCACACAGCCTGTGTTCTACAGGCACCCCTGAGGCCCAGGGCAGGACCCCGCGGGGGACCGTTCCTCAGTTGCACCCACCCAGGGGTGGCCCCAGGAGGCTCTTGGTACATTTGTTTGGGCAAGTCCCGGTTACCCATTTGCTAGAAGTACATAATGAAGTCGACAACTATTTTTGACAGAAATTGATCTGTTATCCGCAAGTGTTTGTGGCACCAAACCCAACTCTATGAGCACTGCAGCTTGTGCAGATGCTTTCTTAAGGACTGCTTGGATGCCTGAGGGCTTTCAAAATATTTTCTTCTAATTGCTCATAGAAATGCTTGAAAATATTTTCACACATTTTGCTTGGGGAAAATGCGGGAGCGTTTTTCTCTTTTTTCGTATCACATATTCTTAATAGAAAATGCTCCTTTGCTCTATCAGAGCAAGCCTTGGGTTTCTCAGAGAACACTGGGCCCAGTCCTGCTTCTCTTGCTGACGAACCTGGGGCAGGTCATTTAACTGTTCAGAGCTTCGCTTCCTCTTCTGTGAAATGGCGGGGATATTATAGATCTCCTAACACTGCTCTGAGGATTAGTGGAGATGCTGTGTCTGAGACACAAAGGCTCCCCCAGCAGCCAGGGAAGGGAAAAGGCACCGGCCCTGCAGAACTCACGGGAAGTCAGGAGA
>NW_007729809.1:209504-211239 GCF_000696425.1 Galeopterus variegatus | reverse complement strand
CATACTAGTTTCAAATATTCTTTAGGGTTTTTTTTATAAGCACACAAATTATTGATTTAACATACCCAGTTATTTTTAATCTATTTATTGAGGCAAGTAACTCAGCCACCGCTATTAACAATTTTTCATTAGGCTAGTTCAAAATTATATATCTATCTGAAATAAACATTTTTCAGCTTTTTAAGTCATATTTTATTTCATAAATGTTCTTTACTTCATCCTGGCATTCCCCTCAATTCAACTGGTGAGAATTTGGATACTCTACAATAAATAGGTCTTTGAAACATATTTCCACCTTAAATTCTAGCACATTCTGCTGTCTAGTAAAAAAAACTAGAAAGTCCCTTTATGCTCTAAGTCCTCTAAAGTAAAGCATAAATGTTTGCTCTAATTTGTTTATACCCCCAGAGATCAGTGAAATTTATCTGTAAAACTCAGATATTCTTATAGAAAATATCAAAGAATAATTATATCTCAATAAAATGCTTCCAACAAACTCTTTCTCTTTGAACTAACAGCATAAATAGAGTAAGCTGGGTTTCATTTACTATTAAAATAACCAACTTGACTGTTGTCCTTGTGATTTCTGCACACCACATTCCACAAGTAATAATCATTCCCTCAACAAACAATTGTCACACCCCTACTGTGGGTCTAATACAGGCACCAGGGTTACCCAAGAAATCAAAGCCATATATGGTCTCTGCCTTCAGAGAATTGAGGTTCTGGAGAGGAAACAAGATGGTAATCAAATAGTCATATGGATAAGTATATAATTATAAACTCTAACAATTTATGTAGAAGTTCACAGGCAGTGCTATGAGAGCAAAGAACAGAGGACCAGATTAATCTGCAGAGAAAGGACGACCTGAGCTACTAGTTAATTAAGTTAAGGAGGTAAGAGGGTTCCCAAGAACACTTGGCAAAAAAACCAAAAATGATACATGCAAAGGCCCTGGGGTGGAATGCACTTTCAGCCAGTGAAGCTAAAGCACAGGGGAGAACGGCAAAGATGAGGCTAAAGAGANAAAAAATGATGACATTGCATAATGCTGAATATACTCATTATCCTGATTTGAGCACCACATATTGCACACAGGTATTGATATTCAACACAGTACCCCACAGATATGTACAATCAAATAGGAATATTGTGAGTTCAGTTTTAGAAAGGAGTTAGAAACGCCTTGAAGCATCCAGGTGGAGGTATCTCCTTAGCTGGCCATTTGATAGATGGACGTGGATACAAAACAATGTCTCGTATGGAAATAAAAATGGAGTCACCCACATGGGCATGGGTGAGATTGCCAGGGAAAAATAAGGTATAAAACCAGAAGAGAAGGCCCTAAGACAGCCCCGAGGACGCCCTCACAGAGGGGGCTATGCCAGAGGAGAAGCAGACAGAGAGGGAGCAGGAGGAAAGCCAGCTGACCAGGGGCCCAGACGCCAGCGAAGACAGTGATTCAGGAAACAGGCTGAGAGGTCGACAAAGATCTGAGAAATTACAGGCATCTACAGACACAGGACCAAAACCACATATGTCACTTCGTGAAACGGCTGATGAGAATTAGTCTACAGCTACAGGTACACCTTGTTAAAGTTGTCCTCACCAGCAGCAGGAAGATATTTAAGTTTTTAAAAAGCTAAGTTATCAGGCTGAGCCCCTTCTTTTTACAGATGAAGACGTGTTACGGAGCAGGAGGGACTCGACCCTGGCCTCCTAATGAACAGGTAA
>NW_007729809.1:206740-208584 GCF_000696425.1 Galeopterus variegatus | reverse complement strand
AAAAAAAAACATGCAAATTAAAGTAAGATTAAAAAACAAAAAACAGAGAAAGCACAACATACTATTTGCGGATTAAAAATTTTAGAAATGCAAAATCTAATGGCATCCAAAATTACAGTAAGGTAACTTAAGCATGAAGACTTAAGAAGATGTTAAAGGAAAAAACAGACAACAAATAAAATACAAAATACAACACAACAACAACAAAAAAGAAAGCATTAAAAATCATTAGTGATTAGTTAGATCAGAACTTTTCAAATTAAAGTGGCTAACTGGTTAAGATACTGTTACCCCCAATATGATGATTATAAAATAAAATATGAAATGATTAATACAAGGTATGGAATAAAACGGTTTTCAACAAAAGAAAAGATGCACAGGACTTTTTAGTAAACGTAAACTTCCAAATTTTGACATTAACATATTTAAAATCTCAAGCATTAAAAAGAAAATTCATACTTTTACCCTAAATAAGTGAAAGTACGATGGGAAGAGATTATACATGAATTAATAATTTTCCAAGTATTTTCAAGGAACAAAATATCTATCTTGAGGCTAATTCCAGTACTAAGTTAAATATTATCTCATTTCCCCTCCTGAGTTTACAGAACTTTCAAGTAGCTGACACCTCAGCTAGCCAGGAAAGAAAGATTGAAGTCTTTCAACCTCATAGGTTCCACATAGGTGGACAGATCAGTAATTCATAGTTAGCCTGAGGTATGCTTCTTTTCATCACTTAAAGATCCCTGACACAAGAGAAAACCTGAGTGAACTAAAATGCAGACCACACACACCTTGTTCCTGAATAGGACAATCCATACAGATGTTGCTTACCCTATTTCCCCTAAATTCACCCATAAATGTAACAAACCCCCAATTCAAAAAACAAAAAAAAAAAAAGAAATGAACAGGATTGTTTTCAGACCTAGGCACATTAATTCTAAAGTTCATTTGAAAAACAAACAAAACAGCCAAGAAAATTCTCAGACAGAAGAGGAATAGTAGGCATAAGCCGTACATTAAAATATATTTAAAAGCTATAATAATTAAAAGAATGCAGTATTGGTCCATGAGTAAACACACCACTGGAACAGAAGACAGAAGTCCACAAATGCATCTAAATTCATGGGGAAATTTAATAGATGATAAAGTTGTAACTGGCTATCAGTGGGGGAAAGGGTTATCTAACAAACGGTATTGGGATGATTAAGTAGCTATGTCAGACCCTGGAGCTTTCTTTCTTGCCAACAGATCCAAAACTCCATCAAGAATCAGGCTGGAATACGTTCAGGGAGGGCAGGCTCAACTCCAGAGGATCAATTGTGACTGGTCTACGCCATTCACAGTCATTCCATTGTTCCGCAGCCACTGGTTTAGAGGTGACCGAGTGACCAAGTTTAGGCCAGTGAAACATGAGAAACCTGCCCCCACCGTTCTTACTTTGGACATGGCCGCATAAGGAAATGACATGTAGAGCAGTCATTGAGTGACCATAAAGGAAGAGACAAGAAAATCACAGCGATGGTAACCCAAAGTGATCAAGCCTGAAACTACCAACCTCTAACTTTCTCCTTATGTGAGATAATAAACCCCTGTTATTTAAGCCACTTTTATCACTCTGTTTCTCACAACCAGAAGCATCCTAACCAATTCAATAACTGGCTGAGAAGAAAATTGTTTTGGCTCCTGATACTCATTACTCTCAAAATAAAATCTAGATGGATCACAGATTTAAGATAAAAGAAAGTACTAGAAGAAAATACAGGCCATATTTTCACAAGTTTTGGAAATGGGGAAAAGCAGGGCCACTCTAAGTGTGATACAAAACCTAACAGCCATAAAAG
>NW_007729809.1:203807-205672 GCF_000696425.1 Galeopterus variegatus | reverse complement strand
AAAAATTATTTCTATATTACAGAAACACCATAAGTAGTGTCAAAAAATTACTAACTACACCTATAAAAAGATTTTAGCATGCATATCGCAAGAACTAATTTCTTTAAGTTTTGAAGCCATGTGTAGTTATTTATCTGTAAACTTAATCCTTTAACTATATTTCTGTTACACTGGTGTTTTTTCTTATTGATTTGTAAGAGTTGAGAAACATAACAATTTATCCCAGGCTATGGATACCGTGAGGAACCTGGTAGGAACAAAACAAAAATCACTGTGGAGAACGTGCCCTCAGCCCAGTCCACAGAGTGCTCACAGATAACGTGCCACCAGAGATGAGGCCACAACCCCACATCACAGCACACACACACAACCACGAAGGAGCAAGCACAGGTTCAACAAGGTCAGACGAGACCTTCAAGAGCCTCAGCCCACCTGGCAGACTACACTATCCTCAGCTCTACAAAGTACTTGCCGAGTGTACACAGGAAACAACCAAGTCTAAGGCTGGGTCTCTGCAGCAAAAATAACGTATAATGTGACAGGAAGATCCAACAAGGAAAAAATTAACAATTCCAGGCTGAGTGTCCAGCATATTGTTGAGGGGAGGATGAGGACACTGTGGGCTGGCAGGTGGCATATCTGCCCTCCTCTCACCTGTGGACTATGAGCCACCCAGGTCCTGAACTGGCTCCTGCCTCCAAGAATAAGGCACAGGGCTGGCTCCCTGGCTGAGCAATGCCTGAGGCTAGCGCTAGGGCCTGGGGCCTGGTGCACTGCCACCCTGCACCCAACCCTGCTGCCTGCTCCAACCCTACAACGTGGCACGCTTGCCCCCTCATCCTCACTTGGCTTCCCTCTGCTGTGCCCCCACCTGTGTCCCTAGCATGACAGGTGTTAGGAAAGGGACCCTTGGTCCACACTACTACAACCAGGAGGTTTTGCCTTAATAAGAAGGAGAAGAAAAAATGTTCAAGGAGCAAGAGAGAAAGATCTGAAAGTCCTGACATATATGCTCATGAACTTCAAAAGAGCACAATGTCATTAACTTTGTGGTTTCTAAAATAAGAGTTAAATTCCAACCACCCAGATTAATCTGTCCATCATTTTTAGCATCCCCTTTTGTTTCTCATGTTAAAGCTCACCTTTGGCAGAGGTTTCTGGAAGGCCTGCATTGCCAGGAGTAGAGGTGCTGCTGTTGTCCAGTTGTAATATCTAACACAAAACAATGAAATACCTGTCAAAAGACCAAGGCTCAGGCTGAAAACCTTTCTAATGTCATGCGAAGCAGTCATGGAAAGCTCCAGAACCCCAGAGAGGTCCTTAAGGAGCCCGATACTGTTGTTCCCCGCATTTCCCACCCATGTAGTGGCTCCCCCCTCCGTCTAACCCCCATGGCACATGAAAGGCCCAGCAGCAGCCACGGCACCAAATTGAACAGTCAGACACGCTGAGAGACACCAGCTGCCAGCCAGACAGCAGCCCAAATGCCACTATGCAGCCACAGCCCCAAACCACCAACAAGCTCGCGGCATCTCTTGCCTCGTTTCAAGGACAAGGCAACTAGGTAACCTAAGTTAATATGCAAAACATCCATGACTTCCGCTTAGGGAGGAAAGTCTGCTAGCAGTCTGCAAAAACACCTGCACATCCCTCGACTTCAGATGATGAAGGTTTTTTAAGAGGTAGATACATAGGCTACTCTGTTACACAGTTTGAATATCCCTTACCTGAAAAACTTGGGACCAGAAGTGTTTCACGTTTTAGATTTTTTGGACTTTGGAATATTTGCATCATACTTACCAGCTGAAAATCCCCGATCCAAAAATCTGGAATCCGAAATGCTGCAATGAGCATTTTCTTTGAGC
>NW_007729809.1:202143-203048 GCF_000696425.1 Galeopterus variegatus | reverse complement strand
TGAAAATCCCCGATCCAAAAATCTGGAATCCGAAATGCTGCAATGAGCATTTTCTTTGAGCATCATGTCGGAGCTCAAAAAGTTTCGAATTTTGGAGCATTTCAGATTCGAATTTTCAGATTCAGGATGCTCAACCTGTGCATATGTCCTATATACAGGGTCCAAGTCCCACAGGCCGAGTGCTGTCACTGCACACGTTCAATTACAAAATCTGGTACAGATGAGTATAAAAACCCACAAGACTGACAGTTACCTCAGCCTATCAGTATACAGGAACATTAAATTTTGCTAATAGTTGAAGAGACAGTAATGAAGCTTAACACGGACTTTGTTTTATGTATTTCTAAGGTTTAATGTCTAGGTCTCTATATTTGAAAAAATGAAGCTGAAATGGTATCATGCTAGCTCCAAAACCGCTTTCGAGAGGTACTCACTTATTCCCAATCTTTACCACAAGATTGGGGTCATCGATGATAGCAGGGTTGTCCACAAACTGTTGATATGACACGGCCTGTTCCAAAAACGCATCTGTGACAGCAATCAGGGGATATGTGAAAAATAAAAAGAAAATTAGGTTCAAAAACATGCCTATTTCTCATTCGCTCATTCACAAATGTTTCCTGAGAGTTCATGCTTTCTAACTGTGCAGACGAGCCTATGAGATGTACTTGCAAAGGGGCTTCCATGTGTTTGGGGGGCAGTGTCTGCACAGAAAGGAACCGAGGCTGGGGCAAGTCTGAGAATGTCCCAAACGAGAGGCCCCAGGCTTGGTCTGACAGTTCATCCAGCCTTACAGGGACTGCAGGACAGAGACAGGCATCCTGGGTGGCAAGGAAAACGGTGGTGGCTCCCGAGTGGTGGGGAGGAAGTGTACGACCTCCAGAGCACGTGGGGGTGGGAAAGAG
>NW_007729809.1:199156-201907 GCF_000696425.1 Galeopterus variegatus | reverse complement strand
TCCCTCCTCCAAGACCCAGAGCACTTCTCACACCCTGCCAACACACTCTATTTTGATAACAGTGACATTCCCACCGGACTGCAGGCTCCTGGAGGACACCTCTGCAGCCCTGGCCGGCGCACGGAATGGCCCGACGGCCTTGTTGTTGCCCAACAGAACTCTGAGGTCCGCTAACTGCAGGCCAGAGACACCTGTGCTCGAGCAACCTTGAGTCACCTGTTCTACCATTCACCGGGCCCCAGGGACAAGCTGCTTCTAAGGAGCAGCACCGAGCTCGGCGCCTTCTGACCGGCGGCCACACGAGGGCGCTGTCGGCGCGCGCCGCGTACCTCGCGTTATCTCCCTGTTGTCCCCAAGGCCCCCGCACAGGGAGATACCAATGGACGGCAGGTCTCTCAAGCCGTCCGAGGTGCTCTCCACGCCACTGTCAACGCCCGAACTGCCCATGGACTGCGGGGACTGGTTGGCTGACCGGGCTCCGCTGTCGCTGGCGTGTTTGGCGAGCCCCAAAGGGTCTCCGCTGCAAGGAGGAAAAGCGAAAGATGCTCTGAGCATGTCCCTTCTCTCGACACCAAGTGACTGTGGCAGGCTGCTGCCCTCACAGCAGCAAACGACACAGAGTTCTCATTAAAGCGCCACAACAAAGCAGAGAAGCTGAGTGATTCCTCAGGAGAGAGAACAAATGTCCCCAGCCCACCGCGTGTCCCCACGTGGAATACACCCATGCGAAAGCTGCTATCCTGAGAGGCCACTGTGTCTGCTATGATCCTCCCCAGTCACAGGGGCAAGAGGACAGTACCCAGGGGCCACGGGGGACTATCCGCTGGGAAGGAATGGGCCATGCAGCTGCCAACTTATTTGGGCTGTGGGCCACCGTGACATCCTGTCAGCTTCGTCACCAGCCGGCTGCGTGCCCGCGCACACAGAGAGACACACGGTCACGTCCACCAGGACAGCCGACGGCCTTTACTGCTGGCTTTTCACAGTAAAATGTGAGCCTCCCACTGCCTCTTCTCACCCACTTTCTAATCTAACGTAAGGGAAAACTGGAGGCATGCAGACCGACGTTCAGATTACAGAAAACAATGTGAGGAACAGGAAGAAATTTTACTTTTTGGGAAAATACAGGGCGGCCACCTCAGGATCCATATCTGTGAGGTCATCCAAGTACACGCCATCAGCACCAAGATGTCGACTTCTTTTATCTAAAAGAGTAAATGGATCACGTCAGAAAACTACTCTTCCAGAAACCACCTCAGACTTGGAGCTCCAGGAACAGCACTGAAGCAGGTGCAGATTCACTCCAAGTGCCCCAACGGGCCCGAGAACCGCAGCAGCTGGCAGGGGCCGTGCAGCACTGGAGAGCCAGACAGCCCAGGTCTGCACACTGGCCCGTCACTCTCCCTGTGTGGCCCTGACCAAGTTACGTCACTGCAGAGCCTTGCTTCCCCATCTGCAAAGTGCCTGAAGTATACTCAGCACTCGACAGGCTGAAGCTATTCCTTTAGCATTATTATAGTCATTACTGGGAAATGATAAATTGCACATTGTCAGTCACTGCACACTTGTTCTCAGACTTCCTCTTTACTTCTGGCAGAGAATTATGTGATTGGTTCATACAAATCTAGAAAAGTGCACAAAGGTGCCTGGCTAACAAAGATTAGGCTTGACATCATCACTACTGACATGCAGCCAGGTGTGCATTAAACTAACATTCACGGAGCACCTACTATGTGCCAACCACTAGGTAATCACCGAGGATAAAAAGGGAAACCAGAGAGGAAAGATTCTTGGTCTCATAAAGCATAATCGGGCAAAGCAAATAAACAAACTAGTGATAATTTGAAATAGTGATAAATGGTATGCAGAAATTAAGCCAGGGCAATGGGTTAGAGAGCATCTCAGGGCGAGGGAAGAGGCAGCCAAGATTAGCTTAATAATCAACTATCTAAAAGCCCCGTTTACGGGGCTGGCCAGATAGCTCAGTGGGTTGGGGCAGGCACAGTGCTGATAACACCAAGGTCAAGGGTTCGGATCTCTCTACCGGCCAGCTGCCAAAAACAAAAACCAAACAAAATAATAAAAAATAAAAGTCCCATTTATGGAGTCCCACGAGGGTGCTTACGAAGACAGAACTCCCCCCACTCGCAGCATCCCCAATCTGTAAAATGAGGAGGTTCATTACACGACCTCCAAGGCCTCCTTATGTCTGATTTTCTATGACTAAATTCTGATCATTTACTCAGCCAAAGGACACAGATGGAACATGACGGATGTCGTTGATCAGTTTCTACCTTGATTTGTTTTGAACTTTGGAAAGAAGAAACTGCAGTCCGTATGGTGACTGCCAAGTGTGCACAGAGAGAGCCGGGAGGCACAGCCTTCACACACCTTTTCTCCTGGAAGGAGAATCCGTCTTGTTCGCCGTCTGCATGACACCGGCAGAGGGGGCTTTGAGCTCTTCAATCATAGGTAAAGGCGGGGCTGTCGCTCCCAAGGCCTCCATGTCCTCTTCACTCACAAACTGCATTTCCATCTGAGACTTGTTCTGGTCTAAAAGTGGCCCCCCAGCCAATGTTGGTGACTGGTCACTGCAGGTATCTGAAGACTCACTGTGAATGGCCTGAAAGTGAATTTTCTCACACGTATTTCTACTGTTCAACGGGCTGGAATCTTTCATCTTGTGTGGAGAAGTCGACTAGATCAACAAGAAAAGAGAAAGATGGTCAGAGCACAGGCAAACAAAAAAAA
>NW_007729809.1:197471-198343 GCF_000696425.1 Galeopterus variegatus | reverse complement strand
GGAGCTTCCAAGTTGCTGATCTTATCCTGCTTCTCAATTTGGGTGCAAATTGCATGGACATGTCCACATGGGAAAATATACTAAGCGAAGCACTACGATCTGTGTATTCCTCTCTATGCGTGTTGTATTTCAATAAAGTTTATTCCCAAAATGTGAGTAAGTGGTTCACATGGGTGAGAAATCAGTGTTTCTGATTCTACCCGTCAAAGGAATTTCTACTTGTAGAAAAGATTTATTCAAACAAAACCTGAAATGCAATTTATAAGCTGGAAAGAGGGGAGACGGTATTCACTTCTACATCTGATCTCACAGACTCTATTACAAATGAAAATAATGCTGCAATACACTATGGTTAGAACTGTTTTGCCAGTAATAGTGATGGGTTTGCACCTTCACATTGTTTCTTCAGCAACTAATGACATGAATTCATAAAGGTAGTTAGCTGGGTCATCACTATAACCATGTACAGAGAGTTCAGCATTTTCCATGAAAGCTAAATATAACCTAGAAAGGGGATGGATCCACAACTAGCCTCAACAGACTTCCTCTCCAAAAAGCTGCCCATCTTTACTCAGTAGGAATGCTTTCAGTCTGCATTCACACGGTTACTCATTTATATGTACTACATTTACTGAGGATGCAAAAAGCTGTGGCATCCTGTAAGGACCTTACAATATTTTTTCAAAAAAGCTTGTAATATAATAATTTGAGATGCTTGTAGTACATTGGAATATGAAATAAAATTTTTTGAAAGACAAGTTCATCTCATTTCATGTTTTTAGAATCCCGTCTGCTGTACCAATTATGTGCCTACATGTGAACTCAGTGCATTTCCCAAATAGACACACTGAGGCTCAGCATGTATGTGGCTC
>NW_007729809.1:195230-196140 GCF_000696425.1 Galeopterus variegatus | reverse complement strand
CTGGAACCTGAAGGACTTAAAAAAACACAAACCCACGGTTAAGGTGAGAAAAGGAACTTTTAAAAATGTTTTTGGCCCAGATCATGGTTCAAATAGCCCAGAAACACCCCCAAGAGGTCACTTCCTATGAGCATGGCTTCATCATATATCCCCCCTTTGGCCACTAGGGGTCCACGCAACACACAGCCGGGTGGAAGGTGCTCCCGACGTGGGTAACGGGCCCCAGCCTTCTGCCAAATTCAAAGTAGAGAAGATGAGAAAAAGCAGTAGCTAGAAAAGGAATACTGGAAAAAAGAGAGATGAAAAAAGAAAGGAAAAGGAGAGTTCGTTCCTACTCAAAACCACCATCCTTCCCTCCCCCCTCACCCTGAGCTCACATCTACACTCTCAACTTCCAATCAAGTGTCTCAACTCAGACGGCTGCAAAAGTGCCGCCCTGGCCAGCTCCGACATGCACCCATTACAACCTATATTTACAATACTTGTAAATCTGTCCTAGCTTTGAAAACAAGGAAATTGTATCACATACCAACTTTACCACAAATACCAGATGCCACAAATAAACTCGATAACATGGCAGGAGCCTTCAGGTTGAGATTTTATAAAGTATTAGATATTCCGGTAATACTTCAAAGGACTCACCAATCTGCTTAGGCTCATTCTGGTATAACATATCACCACATTTAATCCTCAAGCCAGCTTTAACGTGGTTGTAACATGTTCTCTCACCTCAATTTTCTATATTTTTAATCTTGACCTAAACAAACTTACTTCTGTGCAGCCAGAGTAGCCACCCAAAAGTCATCAACTCATCTACGAGATTCTCACAGTACTCTAAACAACATGTAGAAATATTTATTATTTACCACCATAATTTATTTACAACCATAATTATTGTAATTATTTATTA
>NW_007729809.1:192858-193913 GCF_000696425.1 Galeopterus variegatus | reverse complement strand
TGGTGCTCACTGGCCACTGATCCATCTAAGTGGCTTGTTACTAAGGGACAGCCCTCTCACTCTAGTCCGCCTGTCAATAGAGAGGAAGCTCCTGAGACATCCCACTGTGAGGGGTTATACAACGGGACACTTCACACACACACGCACGCACACATGCACGCACGCATGCACACGCGTGCACACACGCGCGCGGTTTCTGCCGCTCAAGGAGCAGTCCCACGAAGAGGCACGCTGGGCGCCCCACACGTCTGAGTGGGAACAGCTCGGTGCCTTTCATCCTCCCCTGCTTCCTCCTGCTCTACAATTATGCCTTTCTCCACTGGGGAACTGAAGCATCCACAGTCACATGTTCAGTACCAGTGTCATGGGAAAAGGGAGCACTATGGCCTCCGGCAAGGGGCCTTTGTACCTACAACGGTGACCTGAACCCACTCTTTCTCCAGAGACACATCAGAGAAGAAGCCCGTCACAACTGGCTTCCTACCCTCAACGGTGCCATACCCAAACATCAAGGTATCAGCTTAAAAAGCTCTTGCCATTATGTTGTATCACATAAAACATAAACTAAATTTTGTTATAAATTCTTTGGAGCAATAAATTGTCCTACCCACTGCCACTAATTAAATAAGCCTCTAGGCTAAGCTTGCTCTAGAGCAGGGCAAACTTCTTCTGTAAGGGGCCCAATGGTAAGTATCTTGGGCTGTGTGGGTTACAGAAGCTCTGTCACGACTGCTCAGTTCTGCCACTGTAGCACAAAAGCAGCCCTGGCCACCATGTAAACAAACAGGCTGTGCACCATACCACCTTACGACAGCAGGTGGCGAGCAGATTTGGCCCACAGGCTACAACTTGCGGACCTCTCCTCTAGACGAATGAAAATGCCGAACACAGTTGTCCAGTAGCTCCTCCCAACACCAGGGCCCCTGACATTCCAGTCCTTTCATGAAAACCACAGCCATAGGGACCACACAGAGGCATTCAGGTTTGTAAACTCACATTCATAAAGAACAAAGCCCTGTGTGAAAGCTGTGAGCTAGAAATCCCACCTCTCACAT
>NW_007729809.1:191741-192068 GCF_000696425.1 Galeopterus variegatus | reverse complement strand
ACATTCATAAAGAACAAAGCCCTGTGTGAAAGCTGTGAGCTAGAAATCCCACCTCTCACATTAGATATGCCACTAGGATAAATGCTGGCCACTTACGCCACAGCAGCCCCTCCCAAAAGGAGTCTGTGCACAGATACACAAGCACATCTTGCAAGTGGTCGTCCACATTCATAAAGAACAAAGCCCTGTGTGAAAGCTGTGAGCTAGAAATCCCACCTCTCACATCAGATATGCCACTAGGATAAATGCTGGCCACTTACGCCACAGCAGCCCCTCCCAAAAGGAGTCTGTGCACAGATACACAAGCACATCTTGCGAGTGGTCGTT
>NW_007729809.1:177854-191731 GCF_000696425.1 Galeopterus variegatus | reverse complement strand
GAGGGAACTCAGAGCGACTGAAGATGAACTGGGGAAAAGACGTCCCAGCACTGAGTGTAATTTATCAGAAAGATGACTCCAAAATGCCTCATAATCAAATATTAGACTTCTAAGATAAGGGTTGTTCAAAAAAATAAGCTTACAAGGTCACTGGTTTTCATACACAGAGTATTTATTAGCCTTATAATATTTTTCAGTATTTTTGCCAGTCTCAATTAGGCAAATTAGTTATAACTGTTTATAATTTGCTTAGCTCATTTTAAAATGGCCTTTCTTCTGCACATATGACCTCTGAATGAAGTACATTCTGAGGTTTGGCTCTTCAATCAAAAAGAAGAAAAGTTTTCTACGAAGAAACTAAGCATAGCTTCATTTGCTAAAGTTTATAAAGTAAACCATGTAAGTCCACAAAGTAGGGAGGTCAAAGTGTGGACAAAATTGAGGGAATAAAGCAGAAATCTAAGACAACCGCATCAAACAAAAATACAAATCTTGATCTAAACTTAGCTAAGATCCATCCAATGCTATTCTCCAAAATTCTGTTCTAGATATGCTGTGGAAAATGTCTGAACCCATTATTCAGACAGCCTAATAAGCCATTTAAGTATTTATAATAACCTGACTTATCTAAAGTGCATCCTATAAATATCTTGTAAACTTATTTGTCAAACAACCCTAGACACAAAAGATCATACTCCCAATCTATATTTCATTATTCTATTTTTTCAAAGCACTCCACAGAATTAGGCAGAATTATATACTTAACTTTAATTTCCACAGAGTCAAATTTAGGACTTTACAAAAATCTAATAATCCAGAAATGCTTAAAATAAAAGGAAAACAATAACCTACAGGTATTTTCCTCATAAGTAATTTGGTTAGTTAGTAAAATCGATTTGTAAGAGTTAGATCAAAATTTTCACTTCATATAATCTGTAGTATTTTCTTGATAAGTAATTTGATTAGTGGTAAAATCGATTTGTAAGAGTTAGATCAAAATTTTCATTATGGAAAATCTCCCAGTGGGGAAAGTAACTCCTCTACCTTTCCGAGGCATGGAAGTGGGCAGACTGTGGCGGGCAAGAACTAGAAAGACCTCCCCTGGCGGCAGCTGCAAGATGAGGGGGGTTCCTTTTGCAATCTACCAGGCTACTGGATGCCAGCACGTGACACACATTGAAAGAAAAAAAAAAAAATCACAGGTCAATTAAATTAAACTTCACAGAAATCATTGACTGCTCTCAACAATAACATCTGTCGGAAAATGAAGATACTTAGGCTTCTGATAACAGCAGAGGACCACATGCTGAAATCACTAAGAAGCCAACATGAATTTTCTGAACCACAAAAACAGGAAACTGACAAAAGACCCATCTCACTTTCTATTTCATCCATGTGCCCATAAGATTGTTTTTCTCTGATCACAGTTTAGTGCTTAATCATACTCCATAATCCAGAGATCTGATCATTTGTGCTGTTAACTGGAATGAAAGAAAATACACCATTCCCAGTATGGAAATGTATCTATTTATTCTAATTCAAAATTCCATTTGATAGTGGTTAGATCTACATAATCTGACACCATCCTTGTTCTGAATTCATAAAGCAAAGCATGAAAGACAGAGAAACATACTCAGGGTTGTGTTTAAAACATTTCTCTTAAATTCTTAAAATTAATGTATAGCATTTGAACAGGTTTTTCAACCTATTAGTGGTTTCTGAACATTCCACATTATTTCCTTCCTAAATTACTGTGTTTTTCCCTCTTAGCGTTTATCTCCACAAACCTAGGGAAAGAAAGTATGAGGTTCTAGAAAGGTTTTATATCTGTACTATACAACATAAGCCAATAGCTACATGAAGCTATTCAGCACTCTGAGGCCAGTCCAAATAGAGATGTTCTGTATATGTAAAATACACAACGATTTTAAAGACTTAACATGAAAAAACGAATATGAAATATCTCATTAATATTTTTTTTAAATTGGTTACTTGTCGAAATGATAATATTTTGGATATAATGGGCCAAGTTTCTTTCTACTTTTTAAATATGGCTACTAGAAAATTTTATTACATGTGTAGCTAATCACAATGTTTCCATTGGACAGGGCTGGTCTGAGGCAGATGGATCTCAAGGAGGGGACCTCATCACAGGCCCCCAGCCTCACTCTGGATGACTAGCATCCACTGTGAGTCTTGGCTGGAAACCAGGTATGGGACACGGCTATTTTTTTTCCAACCTCGACTTCAGCACACACTGCTGCCTGTGCTGTCTCATTCATGAGATCACCCCAATCAAACTGGAAAAAGGAGTGGTGTCTGAATGAGACTGGTTTTTGGTATGACCCACTGTCGCACACCAGAGCATCTAGGGGCTCACACACTTCCACTGTAACCAGAAGTAAATCTAAGGCATTAGGTACAAAAACAACCAAAGGATGTCGCCATCGTTTAGGTCAGTGTTTCTCAACATTTTTTTCATTATCTCCACCCCACACCCCAAGCATTTTGAGATGTTAACAGTTCTCTCAACTACCATGAAATTTTAATGCCATGGATATAGTGTGTATGTAGTTATGTGCTGTGGTTCTTTAGAGGCCACAAATCTTTATAATGTCTAAGACTTTTTGCCACCCCAAAATCAATTTTCATCCCAATTGAGGTGATATTGCTGCTGTTGAGAACTCACAATTCAGATCTGCCCCCTCCCCAGTCCTTTGGAAAACCATTCAGAAGGGCTCCCATATTCTTGCAGGTTTCATTGATTTAAACATGCCTGGAGTTTTCAGGATAGCAATCTGCACACTGAGCAGCTCTAGTTCTCTAAGTTTTTACTGGAACTCCAGGGCAACCTGTGAGTTCATTTCAGGGAAATAAATATTCTTGAAATCAGCAGAATGGATTAAGCATGGGGGAAAGGAGTCATTCTAACAGCCTTCAATGACCTCAGCAGCCCCTGAAGTAATGTCTGTGTCTTTGAATTTGACTTTAAGGCTAAGTATCAAGAAAGCCTCTGGCACCCTGTTTTCTCCTGTTAACAATCAGCATTATGTAACTTAACAAGTGTTTTTCCTTTCAACATCAACTCCAGGGAGCTAAGAACCATATTTGCAGATGGATTATGATATCAGATAGAAGTTTATGATCCGCACATTTTGTTTTTAATATGAATCTCTACCTCCTACTCTATAGTTCATTTTTTTCTTCTAGTCCTAATTATTTTTGTTTTTTATTTGTTTCACTATTTTCTTAGATCTACTTCTTATAATTGACTTCAAATCCACTAGATCAGGACAGGTGAACACACTTAGACACACACACAGCAGCTTACCTTGGATTAGGTGACCACTCTCTATCTGAATTAGGGTATGATGCCGACTGAGGATAACTTGAGACTGAGGAAAGGTTTTCCATAGGCACGTCATCTTGGAATGGAGGTATGTCATCAGGAAGAGTTCTGGAGAAAAACAGATTACAGTCAAAGAATCATTAGACAGGTTCATAATAAGGTCAAGTTCCAATTTTTTCTTTGATTATCTCTAAATGCTTTGTAGATTAACATGATCTCTTTTAAACACCCAGGCATATAACAGTCAGTGCAGAGAGAAAAAGTGAGATATAGGCACATATAAATGTGTTTGTGTGTTTACGCTTTGGCTGAATCATAAATTATAATTATTTGGTTTAACCACTTGGACGTATACGTGCACAGGATGATCACACCGCTCCTAATTCCCGTTGTGGAATCTTATCATCACCATGTACATTTCACCTTGCAGAAGCCTGAAAGGCAGATCACCCCAAAACTGGCCCCAGCACGTTATAAAGCACTTGCCACATACAGGTGGAGCTGTCAAATAACTGAACGGCCATACACAGGTTGTGTTTTGTCTAGCAAAAGAAATAAGCGACATCAATTAAATGTGTCTTATGATTACAAAATTACTGCAAAACTACCTAATTGCAGGTAGAAGCACACTCTTTACAAAATATAATTCAATATTCACTTATGTGAAGGCCATCTGTCTGCATTTTTGATGTTACCTGAAATACCTATTGCTAAATTCTGGAATTAAAAGCCATGCGGGACGGACGATTATAATAAACCCAACTACCCAGTTTCTGAGCCTAGAGCAGATCAGAGGCTATATTAGGAAAGGCGACATTGCCAATTTATCTTTATTTTTAGACAGAAAAAAAATGTATTCTATTCTGAATAGAGAAGCAGGGGGATATTTCTGATGTTCCCTATCCCTTCTTTATGTAAACAAGATACAAAAACAATTATCAAAAATTACACCAGATTACATAAAAATCTTAAACATCAAATATCCTTTAAAAATGAGTTTCATCTTTTAAAACAGGCATTTTTCACCAAAACAGTAACACATACAAACAGAATTTTACTATACTGGTAGAAGCAAAGAAAAATAGAATAAAAATGTCTGTTAAACTTTGGGTCTAATTCTAATTTAAAAGGAAAAAGTTTGCTTCTAGAGAAAACTAAGCATGTTCTACATTCATTTTTAACCCTAAGCCTATCACCTCTCAGCCCCTATCTATAAATCAGCCCAATTGCTGTGTACACAGTTGGTGCTCAAATAAGAATAAATAGGTTCTCAAGAAAATGTGTTTTTTTATGAACTACTGACTTGCTCAGTTCCTGTTTCTCTATTTGATTCCCAACTGCTGAAGCTATCAGCAAGGAGGTTTGGTGTTTCCAACCCTCTCTTAGTTCTAAGCTATGTCAAATCTTTATACCACTCTAAGACTGGGTCCACATGATTCTAAACTTCAATCACAAGTGCATAACAGAAGAATAAGAAATTCTGAAAAGAAAGAGTTTATAAAAATCATTAAAAACTGAATGCATCCAGTCCTAACACAGGCCCTTCCTGCCCTCAGCACTACCTGCTGCTGTCCAGAGGCTCCATGTCCTCGTCCGAGCTCATCTCTATGGGAAACATGTCCTCGTCTTCAGACGTGTTGATGTTGTCGTCTTTTTTCAGGCTATCCAGTTGGGACTTTCTCCTCCTTTTCCTTCTCTTCTTTCCTAAAGAGCCACTTGAAGGGGCCTCACTGGGAGGTATAACTTGGGCTGGCATGTTGGTGTCCAGGCTTCTTATTCTATCTAGAGAGTTCCTTTTCAGTTGACATTCCATTCTTGTGGCTCCTTCTGACAGGATGGGGGAGGTGGCCAGGTACATGGGGATCACTTCCTACAGACAAGAACAAATTTTCAAAAAAGAGTCTCTCCTTCGTTTGGGTTTAAAGAGCAGGCACATGCCAAAGGCCATCCAGTGATAATTTAAGAGCCCGAGCGCTCCTCAGGGAGGTCCACTGCAGGGCAGCTTGACAGAACATCACAGCACAGTGATCCAGAGACCTGGCTGCCCAATGTGATAGAAGATCAGAAAGTCAACCATTCATTAAGTGCCATTTTGTACTCAAACCTGCATTTATATAATTATAACAAAGTGAGGTAATTATCAGTGATTTCAACTCTGTCTAGAATATCCAGAGCAAAGAAGAAAATAGGCTTTGAGTCATCACATTGTGCTGGGAACTGGGCTCAATCTTGCATTTCAGTGAGGGAGTAGGTGTGCGAGGGGGATCGTTAGGGGGGTGGTGTGTGTGTGTATGAGATAGAATGTGTATGTGTGTATTTTTTAACATGCATTGAATTAGATGATAAGAGTAATCTAAAAAACAAAAACAAAAAAGCAGCTGATAGCCCTGCCTACCGCAGGGCATATCCAGGCTTATGACTATCAAGGAATTAGATACTGACCCTCTTCTTAAGAACGAAAGGAAAAAACACACAACCTGTCAATTTAAAAGTTGTTTGACAATCAATTCAGCAGCTTTCAAAAAATCTATAGCAATCCTTGTATTAATGAATAATTCATTTATTATGAGAAACTTGGTAACAAGAAAATATAATGTGTGTGTGTGTGTGTGTGTGTGTGTGTGTGTATAAGAGAGGAGATCAAGAGAAATACACCACTGATAGTTCAAATACATTTAGAGAGCATCAGCTATGATAAAAATATAAAGTCCACATCTGAGGGACGTAGCCTTAGGCTAGAAGGGAGTGAGAGGCCGGCTCACCAAGCTGCTCAGCTGGACCAGTGAAGCAGGGGCACAGACATGGGGTCAAGGGCAGAGGAGGTTCTCGGCCATCTGCAGAACTGGAAATGAAAGGGCTAGGAAAGTACATTGAGACAGAAGCAGAGGGAGTGGCATCATGTGGCAAGCTGGTGACAAGGACACAGTCTCCCCAACTTCCAGCAGCCTCCCAGGAAAATAAGAGGCATCTGTGTGGGACTCGAGCCGCTGCCCCAGGCACCCCATCAGGCCAGCCAAGCAGGCCCCCTGGGCGGCATCCCAGCCCAAAATGCTTCAACAGCTCTCAAAATTTGTCTAAACCGGTGCAAACAGAAGTCAAAAACACAATTGTCCATTTGAGGTAGAGTTTCTGTCAAAGCACCATTAGGAACCAATGAATAATTCTCAGCCTTCCCACTTCATAAGGACAAAGAGCAGATGGGCAGGGATCCTGACGGCCACGGACTAACTACAGGCAGTGAAGGTACAGAATGGAACGCTGGGATCCTCCTCCCACACCTGGCCAGGCCAAGTGGAGGCAGTGCCTGTGACTGCTCTGTCCTGCACTTGCAACCGTGGACATTCATTCTAGAGCATGGAGCTACACAGAGCTAATCATGCTGTCTTCCCACACAGGAACTAATTCAAGTGCATTTCACTGAAGAATTGCTACATCAGATCCCTTCAAAGTGGCTTGTTCAGTGAATGGAGGAATAAAAACCATGGTTTGTCTTGGAAGAGAACACAGTGGTAAATCTTCATGACCTTTGATTAGGCAAAAGATTGATTCTTAGCTATGACACCAAAAGCATCAGCAACAAAAGAAAAAATGGAATAAATTAAAAGTTAAAGCAATGAAAAATAAAAGTGATTTGGTTACTCGCTAAATGAAAATCAGAACATTCGGCCACTTGAGATTTGGCACGCCAGCATAACCTGCATGCTCTGCACACAACAGTTCGGGCCAGTATGTGACATCGAGCAAACGGAAGCAGGACAGGGCTGCTGGGCCTGTGTGGACCCAGCACACATGCCCCGTGTGGCTCACCGGGACAGGTGAACAGCTGCTCTTCTCTGCTGCTGTCATCCACACAGCCGGGCACCAGGATTACTTCTCCACACAAACTTCTGCCTCATCTCCAGATAAGCATCGCTCAAAACTAGGAGGTAACCTTGACCACCAGCCTTCCTTACCTGATCATTATCAGCTTCTTGAACAAAAAATGCTTCTCCGTTATCTCCCAGTTTCATGTGCAAATCCACAGATTCCCCATTGATTGCGATGTCAACCTGAAGGAAAGACATGGTTGAGAAAACGAGCTCCCTTCACCACAACAGGAAACCTCACAGGGTGGCCTGGCCATGCCTCTACAGACACACTTGCCTTTACTAGCTCACAACTCAAAATCTCGGTCAGTCAGTCCAATCCAGCACAAGTGCTACCTGAGCACTGGACGGTTCTGGGCTCAGAAGAGCAGGCCCCCAACCATGAAGGATGGAGGTCAGAACAGGATGGAACCCAAGACCACCAGCTCCTCCCCACCAGCTGAGGGGCTGAGGCCAAACAAGGGGAGGTGACTGGCCCAGGGTCAGCCAGCTGGTTAGTGGCAGAGTTCACTCAACAACCAAAGTCCCCCAGCCCCAGTCTTCAAAATTACACCCTGGAACTGTTGTCTGCTGTTGGCTGCAATCCTTGAAACACTCTCAACAAAGAGCTTCCTCCTGAACTTCACTCAAAAAACCAGTCACAACACATCATTCCAAATTCCACATTCAGTAGGGGCAAGAAATGTATAATCTATTTTTAAGGATTTTTTTCTTTCAATTTGTGTGGCAGACAGTTTTTTCCAAAAACGGCCACATCAACACTTCTGGTCCTACATGCTCTTCCAGAGCCTTAACACTCCCCATTCAGAGATGAAGCCTAGTTCCCCACCCCTTGAGCCCAGGTGGCTTGTGATTATCCCAACTAGCAGAGTACAACAGAAGTGACACCGCGTGGCTTACATGGCAGGTCACAGAAAGAACACAGCATCCCCTGGCTCTTGAGTGTCCCTTTCTCTTGAGATGCCCTCCCTCATAGCCAGCTGCATGTTGTGAGGTGCCCAGACCACATGAAGAGGTGTAGATGTGTAGGGATGGCCCACAGCCTCAGCAAAGAGCCAGAATCAACCATTAGCCATGGGGGGAGCGGGTCATCAGATGATGCCAGCCCCCCACCTTTGAGTCTTCCAGCTGTGGCCCAGACAGTGGAGAGCAGAGACAGACCACCTCTGCCTTGCTCCATCTGAATGCCCGACCCACCGAACCCAGCAGCATGACAAAAAGCTGGTGCATGCCTGGCATTTCAGTCATCTACTCAGCCATAGTGACCAGAACGATTTGCATTAGTAATTGTCCATTCAGTGAACAGCCATTTCCAATAGAGAGCTAAAATCCTGGGTCTCGAGCTCAAGACAGGTGACACTCCTGAAACACTATGATTTTCTCTAAGGAGAGAGCCAGCGCTCCACGTCACAGGGTCCCACACTCTTACCACTTTCTCTCGGGAGCGCAGGACCCCCATCTTCCCAAAGCGCACGTGGAAAGGGGAGCACTGGAGATTCCCGTTGGGCTGGCGAACAACTATGATGTCTATGCATCCTGACAGGGTGGCGGGGTTCAGCCCCTTGTAGAGCTCCTTGACGGTCACAAAGACCTGGCCGGCTAACTGCCCCACGTAATTCATGGTCTGTGCCTACAGAAAAACAAACACAATACATGCACAATTAATTCAAGGAGGCCATTCAGAGCCAATCAAAAGGAACTCTGCCCCATTTCCAAATCGTAGATTACACGGTCGACTCTCACAGAGAGATCATTCTGTTCCACTGGAATGTGCCTCACAACACCCACCCCCATGGCCCATCTCCCCCCACCCCACCCAGCAAGCCCACCAGTCTCCACCCTCGAGTAGTCCAGCACAGATGGCCTTGACCCCATGAAGCCTATTCTCTTATCACCAGGCTCTGTCTTCTTTGAAGTCCCATGAAACTTGTTTATATTGTCCTCATGGTTATTGCCAGCTGTGCCTTGTTCTGCCACGATGTACAGGCTTTGCCCACCAAATCTTAAGACTCTTAAGAGACTGTATTTCAAACAGCTTAGTATCCCCTACTGTGCCAAATACAGTAGGTGCTTAATAATACTAGTTGAGGGGGGAAAATGACTATTTTTACTTGAGGGGAAACGAATGATTTTTATTTATAACAATTCCACCAGCTCCCTGCCTGCCTGTCTGGCTGCTCTACCCACTCCAGGGGTACGTGCCCTGTGGTGCTCGCCTGCCCAGCTGCTCGAGTGCCATCCACTCTGCAAACATTCAGGGCATCTACTCTATAGGTCCTGGCACTGGGACAGATAAAAAAGACACAGTCCCTGGCCCCTGAAAGGTCTCCTAAACTCGTGAAGGAGAGAAAAGTAATACACAGCTAAAATATATGTCAGTATTGCTGTGTTTGTTTTGTTTTGTTTTAAGTAAATGTTACGGGAGTTATGACCAAGAGAAGAGAAGAGCACATCAGAGGAGCTGGACTCGAGGTGGGCTTGGAGCAGGACCAGAGCGCTGGCGGGCAAGATGGAGGCGGGCAGGGCGCTGCAGTAGAGAGAGGGGTGAGCACAGGCACGGACACTTGAAAACACCAGGCACCGAAGAGCGAGCTGTGCCCAGAACTGAGAACATGCAGGAGGGAAGGATGGAGGGCTGGAAACCACGCAAGGAGTCAGGGCGCTGCAGTAGAGAGAGGGGTGAGCACAGGCACGGACACTTGAAAACACCAGGCACCAAAGAGCGAGCTGTGCCCAGAACTGAGAACATGCAGGAGGGAAGGATGGAGGGCTGGAAACCACGCAAGGAGATTCAGACTCTGCAGTGCAGCAAAGTGAAGCCATCTGATTCTGACAAAATGATCCACGATTTAGAAAAAGTGTCACAGCAAAAATGCAGAGAAGACTGGCAAGTAAGGAAACTGAAGGCAGAAAAGCTATTGGTGGCTACTGTTGACAATGCAGACATGAAATAATGCTCCCTGAAAAAAGGTGGTGACAGCAGGAATGGAGGGAAAGGGACAATCCAAGACATATGCTGGGTTCAGAGTGACAGGAATCTGGGCCGTCACTGTGCTTTGCCTTCTTTTCATAGCCTTGGATCCCTGACTACCACCCTGGTGCTGATCCACACCTGCCCACTGCCCGCTCTGGCGCAGCTGCAGACCTCTCTCCAATCCCTTCATCTTGCCCTGTCACAGTGTCCCGATGTGCTAACCAGTGGCCTTGACTCAGACACCTCAGACTGGCCCACAGCATTTAGGGATGTGGTCCCTCTCAGTGGTCTTTGCCCTCCCTGGGTCCTCTTCTTTTCCAGCTCTAACTGACTTTCTTTTCCTCTCCTCTTTAGAGACTTAATGCTTTGCTGGACTCAACACCACATGGTTTCAAATACCACCTGAACGTGAAGAATTTGCACGACGTAACTTCTAATCGATCCCAAGACCTCACCCTTTCTCCTAGTGACACCCAAGTGTGACATCTGAGACCACACTGACCCCACGCCCATCCCAGGTCACAGTGATTTCAGGAACTGCCATAGTGCACGTGCTCCTGTTGCTGACTAACCTGCTGTGTGCACAGGTTGATTCTGTGAACTTTCTTGCTCTGCTGCTGTTCTGATAAGGTTTTCCTATCATTCAGTGAAGCTGTGATATTATAATAAGAAATATATATTTCAGTCTTTGTCCCCAGGTCTTGGCCAGCACTCTTAAAACCCTTGTAATTTCCTAAGTGATAAGAGCGAAAGAAGTATCTTTTGTTGTATTTGGTTTCTGTCCACAGTTGCTGAAACAGCTCCTTAAAATCTCAGGAGCAATAACAGCAAAAGCAGCATCTTTTGCTATTCATAAGAAGCCCCTTTCAACCATACCTGAGTCTATGCTAATGAGGTGGCTCTTGCAGGATGGGGGCTGGTTGCCAGGGGAACCAACCAAGTGATTACAGAGTTGGTACTTTCAGCCCATCCCATCCCGCCACCCCGGCCTCCAGAAAAGAGAAGATGGAGATTGAGTTTAATCACCAATGGCTAATGATGTCATCAATCTTGCCTATGTAATAAAGCCCCCATAAAAACCCTACAGGAAGGCCCTTGGAGAGCTTCTGGGTGGGTGAATACATTCTGGTACTGGGAGGGTGGTGCACCCAGGGAGGGCACGGAAGCTCCGCATCCCTCATTACTTTGTCCTACGCATCTCTTCCATTTGGCTGTTCCTGAGTTGTATCCTTTTCAGTAAATCATTTCCCTGAGTTCTGTGAACCATTCTAGCAAATGATCATACCCAAGCACGGGGTCGTGGGACCCCTTATAGCCTGTTAGTCAGTGTATGAAGTAGGGGACAGTCTTGCGGGACTGAGCCCTTAACCTGTGGGATCTGACCATAACTCCAGGTAGAGAGTGTCAGACTGAATTGAATTGTAGGGGACCCAGTTGGTGTCCACAGAGAATTGGCGAATTGCTTGTTGTGGAAGAGACTGGCACATTTGGTGTCAGAAGTGCTGTGTGAAACACCAAATGTGAGAGGAAAAGTTTTTTGTTTTTTTCTTTTATTCCCCTTCTGGCCAAGGATCAAGCTTTGTCCTTTCAAGTTAAAAAAGGCCCACCTCAAGCCCTACGCAGTGAGCAGAAGTGAGTTTGGTCCACCCGCTCACAGCTGAGAAGTCAGGCTCCAGCAGGCTGCTGGGTCAGGAGCCTGCATGCAGGGGTGGTAGAACTGCTGACTCCCTTCCACTTTAGGACAGCCAGAGACCTCAAAGGAATGAATGATACCTACAAAGATAAGAGCCCAGAAACCCTAAATGGCTTGTTTTACAATCTTAAATGAAGCTCTCTGGACCGATAAGCTTCCTCTCTCAACTGATGAGAAACAGGTGAACACTTCAGTGAAGACAGAGCTGTGCAGATCCCCCTTCCCTTCCAAATGAGCAAATGCCAGAGCCATCCAGCTCCCACCTTCACCTGTCCTGCTAGTACAAGTCACATATATGCAAACATATCAAAACATGCATTGTCTAAGTCTGCCTAGTGGTGCGGGTTTAACTAACAAGAAAGCGGGTAGCGGTTCCTGAAAAGATGTACAATATTTAAAAAAAGATTCTTTGTAACCTTAATACTTCTTACATATCAAAACATGCATTGTCTAAGTCTGCCTAGTGGTGCGGGTTTAACTAACAAGAAAGCCGGTAGCGGTTCCTGAAAAGATGTACAATATTTAAAAAAAGATTCTTTGTAACCTTAATACTTCTCGCAGCAAATCACTGTAGAAAAGAAATCATCACCCTCCATTTTACACTTAGGTTTTCACATACTATGCTTAGTGAGTGAGGCAAACCTCGAACTCTACAGCTATGACAAGCTGTATCAAAGCATTTTTGTACAATTTCTTTCACACGCATTATCGCATGTTCATGTGACTCTCACAATACCCCTGGACAGATGATGCCTTTCAGATGAGATAAATGGAGAATAAGCCAAAGCACAATGAAGTAGACACTCGACATCACAGGGCCAGTCTTTAGATTTGGAAGCAACCTCTATTTTGGCTTTGTCAAGCCCCCTCTCAGGCCCCCCCATGGCTTCTCCTAATTTCATCCCCTCACGTACAAGGCTTGCTTATCATCGAACCACAAAACCACTTCCCCAGCAGGGAGGCCCCAAACCCAGGCCAGTTCAGCTAAAAGCTGCTGTCGATATTTTTTTCTTCATGAGCAAGAGAAAGCTCCTACCTGGATGGTATTAGCACATCTCCGCATCGTTGTTTCCCATTTGTAAAGCGAGCACACCATCCTGGGTGACCTGCAAGGTCCAATTCCAGCTCCAACCGTTCCAAGACAAAGGCTGCCCTCCCTTAATTCTTAGCAACTGAAAAGGTGTGTTCAATAATTTCAACTAATTGTTGCTCTGCTCTCTTGTCCTCAAGAACAAAGCATCCCTCTCCCTTTTCAGTGAGCAAATTCGAGGTCATCTCGAAAAATCTTGAATTCTGATGCTGGGAGGCTCCTGAGCGAGTCATGGTTTTAACAACCTCATTTTAAAGAAATAAGCCCAGAAATGGGAAGTGACTTAGGAAAAGCTCCCCCCATGGCCAAGACAGAGCCAAACTCAGATTTCCAGTGTGCTTTTCCAACTGTGGGTGTCACTGGCTTGGTCTGGTGTGTTTTCCTACCACAAATAATCAGAAGGTGCTTTGATATCTTCAGCTGTATCTTTGGCTTTGATTAGTGATGCTTTGATATCTTTAGTTAGCCCCTCTATTGAATAACTTCTTTGCAAATCTGAAAATACCTCTACGTGAAAGCAGGAAATCCAGTCAATAATTCTTACCAAATGATAGGGTCATGAATCCCACTTGGCAATATGTTCCTAGGAACTGTCCTCAACATCTATACCCTGGTGCTGCCTTACAACAGAGCACTGAAATTTTTAAAAAGGAAGAATATTATCACCTCACACCCATTAGAATGGCTACTATAGGGCCGTCCCCGTGGCGCACTCGGGAGAGTGCAGCGCTGGGAGCGCAGCGCCGCTCCCGCCGCAGGTTCGGATCCTATATAGGAATGGCCGGTGCGCTCACTGGCTGAGCACCAGTCATGAAAAGACAAAAAAAAAAAAAAAAAAAAAATGGCTAATATAAAAAAAAAAAAAAAAAAAAGAATGGCTACTATAAAAAAATGAAAGAAAGAAA
>NW_007729809.1:163202-177844 GCF_000696425.1 Galeopterus variegatus | reverse complement strand
CCCCAGAGCCCGGTCGGGGCTTGGTCATGTCTACTTAGGCATCCTCCATGCTTAACAGAGCTTAGCTCATGGAAAGTAATTAATAAGGGGTTGTTGAATGAATGAATGAGTGTGCAGCCTGGTTCGATTCAACTTTGGACAAAATCGGACAAAGCCTGAGAAGGCTCAATAGCAGGGTGAAGTCCAGGCACGTTGAGGAGGAGTTTGGTGGACATAAGCCCACCTGGCATCTCACCAGGACAACATAGGGACATTCCCTAATATTTGGTTTTCTAAAGGAATGAGGCCATAGCTACTGAACGTGGTTCTCAAAAAGTCCTTGATAAATATCAGCCCAGTCATAAAAAAAAAAAAAAAAAAAAAAAAAAAGAATGGCTACTATAAAAAAATGAAAGAAAGAAAATAAGAGTTGGAGAAGATGTGGAGAAACTGGAACCCTTGCCCGCCATTGGTGAGAATGTAAAATGGTACAGCCACTATGGAAAACAGCATGGCAGTTCCTCAAAAGTGTAAAAATAGAATTACCATATGATCCAACAATTGCACTTCTGGGTACATATCCAAAAGAATTGAAAGCTGGGTCTCAAAAAGATATTTGCACACCCATGCTCACAGCAGCATTATACACAATAGTGAAAAGGAGGAATCAACCCATGAGTCCACCGACAGAAGAGTGAATGAACAAAATGGGGTCTATCCATACAATGGAATATTATTCATTCTTAAAAAGGAAATTCTGACACATGTTACAACATGGATGAACCTTGAGGACATCATGCCACGTGAAATAGCCAGTCACCAAAGGACGAATAATGTATGACTCCACTTAGACGAGCTACCTACAGTAGACAAGCCCATAGAGACAGAAAGTAGAACAGTGATGCCAGGGGATGGGAGAAGGGGAAATGGGGAGTTACTGTTTACTGGGCTGGCACTCCAGTCTGCAAGATGAAAAGCTCTGGAGACGGATGCTAGTGACAGCTACACAACAATGTGCATGGACTTAATGCCTGAACCGTACACTTAAAAATGGTTAACATGATCAATTTCATGTTATTTGTATTTTACTAAAATTAAATTTTTTAAAAATTAAAAAAAAAAAAGCAGGAAGGGCAAATACTGTATTAACCAGAATTCATTTCAGGAAGGTGAATATTTCTGATTAAAAAGGTTGCGATCCGTTGCCGGACACGGAAAAAGACAAAAGACAAAAAAAAAAAAAAATTTCTTTGAAAGACAGCTTGAGATGGAGGGGACAATCCCTCCCCCAGGAGGCTCAGTCAACTCAGGCACCTGCTTGTCCGAGGGGCGCAGGCAAGTTGGGGCAACCAGGGCCCTTCTTTCTCTGCCCTCTTCCAGGCTATCTTCTAAATAAATCCTGGGCGAATATTTTAAAAACACAAGAATAAGCCAGCTGGGCATAAATTCCCAAATTTTACTTCCTTCAGTTAGGGAAGAAGCTAATTTGATTTACCTGAAAATAGGAAGCCACACAAAACCAACCCAAGATCAAATCATACCTGCAGTTAATCTCATTACTGTCATTGTCTTCAGTTTCCCGGTGTTTGCTAAGACCCGTGATCAGGCAGTGAAGGGGACAGTTGTTTTGAAGAAGAAAGTATCTTAATTACCTCAAGAACAACAAAAGGTAAGGAAAGCCTACACAGAACAAAACAGAATGCTTAAATTTCCAGTTGAACAGCTTTAAGACACCTGCCATTCATTCATCCCGTACCAAATTACTTTTAAATCTATTGATTTTAATCTCAAAATGTGGCAAGAAATAAATGCTTCACCTGACACGGTTTTGTTTACCACTTGAAATAGGATTTCAACACCTACATTCAACAGTTTCTGAAAGAGAACTCTTCACAAAAACCCTTTGGCCAAATTGGGATTCTCTAAACTACGCTGTGGATTTTCACAGAAACACTAAGGTTAAGAAACATGTAAATACTTTTTTTTTAATGTGGCATCTTCTAGGTTAAGCTTCTGGAACAGTACTAATTTTCTGCGGTTATTACATCCTACTGGAACACCATCTTTCCAGATATTCTTCCCTAGGTTAGAAACTACTACAGTGCATGCATTCAACCAAATAGGTAATACACAGAGGAACATAAAAATCCAACAGAGTATATTCCTCTTGGGATTCTATTTACAGCATTAATAATAAACAGCATGTTCAACTTGAACAGCATCAATTATTAAAAATAAATATGGGAGGGGCCAGCCCAGTGGCGCACTGCTACGGTGCGCCGCTTGGAAGCGCGGCCGCGCTCCAGCTGAGGGTTCGGATCCCACATACAGACCGGCCGCTCACTGGCTGAGCAAGGTGCAGGTGCAACACCGAGGGTTGCGATCCCGTTGCCGGTCCCAGTCCGGTACAGGCGCGACACTGAGGGTTGCGATCTGTTGCCGGTCACAAAAAAAGACAAAAAGGAAAAAAATAAATAAATAAAAATAAAAATAAAATAAATAAATATGGGAATTTAAATTATTTTAGGCCAAGCCCCTTAATGATCAATTCAGGAATCAGTTTTGGCATATAAAAGTGATTTTAATTCCCTTTCTAGTTTTCTCAACTAGAACATTATCTAAGGTACACTCTCTCTGAAAGAACAGTTTCTCCACTCTCATCATAAGGCCTCAGGAAACGGTGGCAGTCGTACATGACCATGTCTTTTTTGACTACTTCCCATGTTTTCTTTGACAACATTCTACAACATTTACCAGGAATCTAACTTTATGTATTTGTCTATGAAGCTAGGTACTTCCTGAATAATTTAATTGAATTAAAATACAGTGATGGACTTCCAAGAGGAAAAGTGCATTATTGGTTTAGAACACGTTCCCATTGGTACCATGGAAATGGAGGATGCGGGATAAAGCTGCCCCATCCTGCTCTCCTAACACTGAAACAAATGTATGCCCAGAGTGAGGGATTAGCGCCCCAGACTAGTGTATTTACTTCTGGTAACCATTCTGGCAAAACCAGGATGGGAGAAGTGGCAGGCAGGAGGAGACAGATGTGTCCTGCAGAGGGGGGTGTCCACTTACCCGGAGGACACAGATGGTCTAGGGCTGTCATGTACCACACAGTGCGGGAGATGCCCTGGTGTTTTAACGAGGGATGAGTTGTCAAGTCCTCGCATGAACAGAAATGAGGAAATGTATTATATGCAAATGAAAAAGGAACCACTGAACACAGATGAGCTACACTCAAGTTTTAGCAGAGGCAAACCTTTGATTCATCTTTGAAAAAACATCCAGAACAAAATAGAATTTTGGGCTCTCTGAGAAAATGAATCCTACTGCCTGTGTGACATTAAATTTTTGTCTGTTGGTACAACCCCCTGAGACTGATCCTTGTTTTCCTGAGGCTCTCGGGGGAGCCACAGGTGCAGCCTAGATGAAGTGCTTCTTACCTGGCTGCGGAACAGCAGAGCACCCAGGAAAATTACTGGAGGGGAGAATAATATGATTGTCACAAGGAAGACTCAAATGGGCTTGGAAAACCAAGGGTCAGATTCCCAAGGCCCATAATGTTTATGCTCAAAACACTTAACACAATACTACTAAATCCCAGGGCACTTTGCAGTTCCAGGGCACATACTGTGAGCAACTTGGACCCAATCTAAACAACCCTGTGAAGCCCTCAGGGCTACCATTAATTACCCCACTTCTGATGAGGAACCAGTGGCAGCAGAGTTACACGGTGTTCAGGGCAACACAACAGGTGAGTGGCACAGAGAGTAAGGGAGCCCAGCATACACGCCCATCTCCCATCTCCCCTGCAAAGCGCTGCCTCCTCCATCCCAGGTGGACCAAACTGGCATAAAAGGGCAAGGCCCTGGGCCGGCCCGGTGGCGCACTGGATAGTGCGCCGCTTGGGAAGCGCGGCGGCGCTCCCGTCCGAGGGTTCGGATCCCACATACAGACCGGCTCCCGCTCACTGGCTGAGCGAGGCGCGGGAGCAACACCGAGGCTTGCAATCCCGTTGCCAGTCCCCGGTCCGGTACGGGGGCAACACTGAGGGTTGCGATCCATTGCCGGACACGGAAAAAAGACAAAAGACAAAAAAAAAAAAAAAAGGGCAAGGCCCAGGTAAAGAAAAAACAGCTGTGTTGGCTTTAGCAAAGCAGATATCAAGCATCTAGTTCTGATGTCAAGTAACACTGACCACGTGTTACCACAGGGCATTCAGTGCTGGAAAGATCATCACAGATTGTAACTAAAGTCTGAATTATGGAGAGGCAGTTTCAGACCCAAGGCGGGAAGCACACTCGATGTTTGTAAGGAGAACTGGCTCACTAGACCACAGAGAGTGAGCTCCCCATCAATGGGAGTACTCAGAGTCTAAATACCACTTGGCAAAGAAGTTGCAGAAGGAATTCAAGAATTTGATGGTTCTCTAACTTTGCAACATCAAGATATCAAGTCTTCATCCCAAGCAAGAAACCAGACTCTTTTGGGGGGGTGGGGAGGTCCCATCACAAAATTCCAGAAAGGCAGATACCAAGATGCGCCCACCACCACCTTCAACGTAGCTTGGCAAGAATGGGTATGAGGAGAAAAAGTACTAAAATTTAAACATCAGAAGAAATTAACAAGCGAACAGGAATTGTTCTCTCCCAGGAGCATAAAGTTCATGAGACAAGGCATCCAAACAAAATTCACCACAAACTGAGTTTAAATAACAGGCTCATAAGGCTTTCTTGCCAACCAACAGGCCATGGCACATAAGGGCAAGAGTTTGAAAAACAGAAATGGCACAAAATTGGGGTCAGAAGGCCTGGATGTAATTGTCTTCCTCCAGCATTTACCAGTTGGGTATGTGGGAGAAAGGTACTAACATAACCTCTCTGACCAAGTCCAACAGGCTATGGTGAGGAGCATGCCCCATCATGATAAACTTGAAAAGGTCTTCACCCCTGGAAAGCAAGTACAAAATCTCCCTTATTATTGTCATTATGTGCCCTAGCAAGTGACCAGAGAAGCAGGACTCAGTGCTGGCTTTGGATGTGATCTCTTCAAAACTACCCACACCACATCAGCTAACCCTCCTCTAGGCCTCTAAGAAGATAAAGTCAAAAGCCATTATTCAAAACTTTCCCCCACAGCCCTTAAGGCCTAAGAAAGGTCAAAAGTTCCTCCTGCATTCAGTCTGTGATCTGAAGCCTTCTCTGGCACCCTCCCATCCTCAGAATGATTCAACATTTCCTGGAGAGAGCATATCAAAAACCCACTAACTATACCCAGAGAGCAAACATGCATTCTGTTTGTTACTTCTGCCCTCTCAGCAGGTGCATTAAGGGACACCTGTGGGCTTAAGGCACATCAGGGAGTTTATTGATTCAAAAGCCAACCCAATCTCAGTCCACAATGGGGCCTCCTTGTGTTCCTGTTAGCAGGAGCAGGATTACAGCACAGGATACAAAACCGGCTACTGCTCCTGAGGCCAACAGACACTGACAGATTTGGCTGTGATGTGCCAATCTGCCAGCTGATTTGGTTCTGAGCACATCTGAGAGACTTGTCAATATTTACTGAGTTTACTGACAACAACAGACAAAGATAATAACAGCAGTGAACCAGGATAACACAAACCTTTCAATCCATGGTCCATTTTACATACCATTAAGGTTGGTATACTATCGAGATGGTGTTAATAGTAGAGTTAAAATTTTTTACTTATCATAACAATGCAAGGGATAGAATTTTCCTATTTTGAAGAGAAGAAAACCAAACTTTAGAGTTTATGTAACTTGCTCAGGGTCCCGATACTAGGTAAGAGGCAGAAGCAGGATTAGAATCCAGGGGAGTCTGCGACCCACTCTGTGACAGTCCTGCAAGCCTCTTGCATGCCTTGACATGCCAATCTACATACGTGGGCAGGACATATATACTTTAAATTAGATAATGCATAAAGGTGTAACACACAGTATATGAAAATACATTTACTTCTCTGATGGTGAGACCAAAATTATCCATTGTGGTACATTTTGGTAGTTGTCCTTCATTTTCCTAAGCTGATTTCTGATTTGGAAATTGGTCTAGATTCTCCAGTGGTATGACTGTGCTTGCCAGTCAGCCAGGGAGCAGCAGATGGGCCACAGTCTCTGTCATCTCAAAAGTGGTATGACTGTGCTTGCCAGTCAGCCAGGGAGCAGCAGATGGGCCACAGTCTCTGTCATTCATCTCAAGGCGGCACGCAGGTAAACAAAAGGCGCTTGGGTCAGGCACGTGGACTCTACTGAGCCCTGCCACCAACTCGGGCTCTCTCTGTAGCTCTAAAAGTCAGGGAAGCCCAATGGACATTGCAGTTCTGAAAGCTATATGGTTACTTTTGTGTTAACAAAGAAAAAGAGCAAAGACAGTTTACTTGGATAGTTGAAATCCTCATGGATAATATCTACCCTGGTCTATCCTGAACGTCCTGGAAGTTGTCTCTGAGGACAGGTGAGTGACTAGCCAATACTCACCCATCTTACATACATCCTTTCCTCCTTTTATGCAGCAAAGACCATACAGGGGCTTACTCCGTGCCTGGCTCTGGGTTGGGCCACCAGGTAAGATCAGTTCTTGTCCTCCAGAAGGTTAAAGGCTCATACCTTAACTGGCTCAGTTACTGAACAACTGAATACCAATAAGCATTTATAACCTTTCTGAAAACTTTAGAATGCACCTTGGAAGAGTGAGCACCCCATCACTAGGAGTATTTAAGCCACTTGGATTTTAGTTATGACAATTATTCCTCAAGGGTATGTCAAAATCTGCCTCCCTGTGGTTTCTCCCCACAGGTCCTTGAAGCCAGATAAGTTCTCATTCTTCATTCTCAAGTGGCCCTTCAGCCATCTGAGGACATCTGAGGATGGCTATGTGACTGCCCTCCATCATGCCCTTCCTCCAGGGACAGTGCTGTTGGCTCCCCAGTCAGCCTTACGAGGGGCGGCTTTGGGGCCTCCTGCACACCCCCCTGACCTCCCTCCTCTGAGCACATAAAAGGCTATGTCTCAATGTCTGGGTCCCAATCTGCGGTCTGGCGTCTGCCCAGCACTGGATAAAGACACAAAGGTCCTGCTGCTACTGGTGCTCACCAAGATCACATCCACCTTGGAGGTTTACAAGACAAACATTGTTTTTCATCCAGAGTGTTTAAAAAGAAAAAAAAAAAAAGACAACTTCTAAGAAATCCCAAAAATGGTATAAGGACTGATAAGATTAGCATGAAAATGAAATGGATTTATAAATAAGGTTAGCTTCCACTTGTGATTTACATTAATGGCAAAGAGAAAGTCTTTTTTTTTTTGGAGCATTGTGGATTGATAATTTATCACACAATTGGTAATGGTGATAAATTACCTGTAAATGACAAAAGAGGAAGTCTGGCTTAGATACGGGGAGACACAGAAAAGGTCAGACTGAAAGTCAAGACACCTGGGTTGCACCCCAGCTCCACTGTCACCGGCAGCACGCTGCAAGCAAGCCATTTCCCTCCTCCCCAGCTCTGGACTGACTGAGTCCACCGGCCACTCCTGTGGTTAAACCGTCCCAACCAGAGTGCTAAGATAGGCTTCTTCAACACAACAGCACAGTTCTGTGTCCGTCAGTACCCTTGGGATTCGGACTTTCTTGGCATGCCAAGGTTCTTTAGGAGACACTCCTGTCCAAAATACAAAAATTCACCAGAAAAGCTTGAAATGCTTTTAAAAGCTTGCACATCAGACCAATACTTCCTGACAAACATGAAGTAGCAAAAAGAGCTGATCTAGGATCCCGCCACCAAAGCCGCATCTGAGTTAAGCAGGTCAGATAAATACAGAGCTCCTGGAGGGAACTCCTTAAGTGGCATGGGAGGGTATCCCCTCTTCAAGGTCCCCAGCAAAGACAGGAGGAAGTGCCCTATCATTGAGCTAATCTGTACAACTCCATTGAGCTATTCTACACAGCACTCAAAAGCATTTTTTACCCCAAGGGCAGCTCTGCTAACACTTTGTCAATTTGCAGTGTTGAAGTCTCAAGACTTCTCACCTAGTTATTACGTTAGAAAATTCCACATTTAGTCCAAAATTGGCAGAATCCATCTCTGCGTTTCACGAATGGCCAAGTAATGCTGCTTTCTTGGAACTTCTGCCAAAATTCAAAACCCCTGCCATGGCTCTCATGACCCCACAATTTTTGCTAACAACATCCACCTCTAGAATATTAAGGTCAGTTTGAGATAGCCTCAGACCAACCCCACAGGAAAAAATGGGCAAAATATATAAAGATAGTTCACAGAGAAGAAATACATTTGGCCAATGATATTCAAACCCATTCATAACCAAAGATATGCAAAGCCAAGGGCCTTTCAGATGGTCCAAAATCAAAGCATTTCACAAAAACCCCAAGGTTGGTGAGAGTGGGAAAAACAGATACTCATCATTCACTGCTAGTGGAGTCACAAACCAGAGTAAGCATTGCGGCAATGTCTATCATTTTGGGCACAAATTAGCAAATCCCAGCAATTCTACTGCTAAGAATGGATTCTACAAATACAATAAGATCCACGCACAAAGACAGTAATGGCAGCATTGATTGCAAGAGGGAAAATTAGAAATAACTTAAATATCTATAGGATTCTGGTTTAATAAATTATGGGCCATTTATATAATGGCATATTATGAGGCTATTTAAAAAAATGGGGAAAGGGGTAACTACATAAATATTAACATGAAAAGGTATGTATTGAATTAAAGAAGGTGCAAAAATATTTATAATAGGAGCCCATTTTTCAGGAATTAACATTTACATGCATTTTGACATGCACAAAAAAGTTCTGGGGTTACATACCAAACAAAGTCCACAGGGCTCACCCCTGGGAACCAGGCATGTCGGGGGGGAGGAGACATTTAGTTTTCATCATAAATATTTCCCGTAGTGTTGGTGTCTGGTTTCTGTTTTTCACATGTGCAGGTATTACTTTAACATCAATTTCTAATGATCTAAGAGAACTGGGAGCAAGAGATGGATAACTCTGGTCCACTCAGTCTCAGAGTCTCCCAGTCACTGAAACTGCTCAGACAGAAGGGGATCCTGGGGTGGGGAGGGGACTCATGCTTTGGCTGGAAGGTCAGATAGATGGATGACTGCTCAGCTCTTCCAGTGCTGAGATTTTGCAATGCTCGGATATTATAATCCCAGGTGATGAATGTTCTTAGATTCCTGCCAAGAAACACAAATGGCCTGGACAGTAGGAAATGGAGACGTCTAAGATACAGCGAGACCACTACGCTCAGCAAAACAGCCCAACCGGCTTACGTTCTGATCCTTTGGCTCTTAATTGTTTAACTCATTGAGGACAGGACTTTTTTTTGTTTTCCTTAGAAGACCTAAAGTCATGCTCTCTCTACATACCTGCAAAAGCCCTCTGTCCAAATTTGTGTCTTGTTCAGAAAGAATGCTCTGCTTGTGTGACTTCTACTTCTGTATGATAACCCTACCCAGACCCCACCCTAGCAATTAAAGGGTCAAATACTATCTGGATGTTCACGAGCACTGCCTATTAGGAGATGACAGAGCTCAGCAGGTAAGAGTGCAGGCTCTGCAGGTGTTCTAATCCCAGCTCCACCTCCCACTCACCCCATGACCATGGGCAGGTTACTAACCTCTTGCATCTCAGTTTCACATATATAAAATGGGATGACATCAGTAGTACCCACCTTGTAGGATTATTGTGAGGTAGGACATGTAAAGTACTTTTCAAAGTGCACACACCAAATAAAAACCAGGTGCTAGTCCTGTGGTCGCAAATGGCTCCAGATAAAAACTGAACTTTGATGAAGTCTCTTGCCTGACAGTGCTTTGTACATATCACCGGTTTAAGTTGCCCCTTCCCAAGAAAGACAGAGGCAGAGAATGTTATTGGTTAAAAAATACAGAAATATTAGAAGCCATGTTTACATTCACTAGGGTGGTAACTCATTTTCATTTGCCCCAAATCTGAGCCTAAAGAGGCCACCCCAAGAACGGGTAGCATTATCAGATTGTGCAGAATCCACTGGCAGGAAATTCTTTTGCCAAAACAGTTGTCCAGAAGTGTGCCTTGTTGGGTGGTAGCACCCGGGATCCTACAATACGCCCTGCTTGTCTCGTATAAACCAAAGAAATATAGCCTAGTGGGATCCACAAATGCAGAAGACTTCACCAAACAGAGAGTGCATGTGCATAAGATGGCAGAGGGAAAGGGACAGTAGGGCTTCCAGTAGTAAGGCCCAGGGGTGCACGCTGCTGACACGTTCCAGGGGCGGCTGACAAGGCAGGCAGGTGTGTCTCTATCACGAAGGGCTTTGTGAACCAATGCAAATTACCTCCTCACACTTAGGAGCAAACAGGCAGTCCGCACAGAACAAAGTCTCTGTTCTAATGGCCTGCAGCTTTGTTCTAACTAGCCCCAGCATCCAACATCGGCCAATGTACTAAGTTGTTGCAAGAATCACAAAACTTGGTCGTTGAGTTGAGAGAGCCATTGGTAAGTACAGCCACGATCACTGGTGTGTAGAAGATCCCTGCTCCTCTCCTTGTCCTTGTCCATTCACTTCCATCAGCGGGACAGTGGATCCGGCACACCCACCCTGATGCATCCCTCAGCACACACAACTGCCCGAGGGCCAGACACCTACACTCCAAAACCCTACACCCTGCTGCTTCACAAGTGCCATCTGTTTATGCCCTGACTGTGCCCAAAAATGGACCCTGTGAAAACCCCAAAGGGTTGGGCTGTGAAAACGATGCTCTATTCCCAACTGTAGACAGGCCAGGATACAGGTTCCAGTGTGAACTCGACCCGAAAGCTCAGTCTAAACATTCTATGTCCAGTGGTATGAAAGAGCAGAGGGTGAAACCCATGCCTGTGGACAGAAAGTAGAAAGGAACCAGGAAAAGTAAGATTCATGTATGTCATCTCCACCAGTCTGCTTACAAGGACGGTGCTTTTGTCCAGACTTAGATTTAAGGAATCTAAGCCCCACCATTATATAATACACCAAGGAAGAAAAACAAATACCACCCACATGGCTTCATGTGAGGCATCCCAATTTTAGAGATGTGGCAATAAAATACAGTTTTAAAAAGACTGCTTGACTCTCTCACTCTACAAGAACAATTAGCTAGATGGTTTATGTCAATATTTTTTCGAACTTTTTCTGACTGAGTCCCACAGTAAGAAAAACACTCACGTGTCAATCTCGCTGCTCTGCCAAGGGTGGAAAGGCCTTTTATGAGGGACACCCCAGGAAAGAGGCCATGACAGGCTGCCAGCCAGGCTCTCAAACCCTCATGGCCAATACCCTAAGAGCTCAACTTGGTCAGCCTGAGGCTCTGTGCTCTGTACACACAGGTACACACATACGCATACACATACATACATACACACACACACACACACACACACACAGAGACAAATCATAATTAAAACAAGGTATACAAAACAAGACCTAACTAAAGATTGGTATGTTGCACTCTGATACTTTCTTTTTTATTCTATTTCACTTTTTTTTTTCCCCCCGATCGGTAAGGGGATCGCAACCCTTGGCTCAGTGTTGTCTGCACCACACTCAGCACCGGCCATCCCTATATAGGATCCGAACCCCGGCCTCGGCACAACCAGTGCCACTCTCCCGAGTGAGCCACAGGGCCGGCCCCTATTTCACTTTTTAAAAATGTTTGTTGGCCTACTAAACTGATTTTAAAACTCAGGGGTCACAAGCTGCATTGTGAAAACCATTCCTGAACCTGGACCCAGAGCACTCTACAGGCAGAAACTCGTCCTATTTCTCAAAATATCTGGCCCTCCCCTTCCATCTCCTGGCCCTCCCCTTCCATCTCCTGGCCCTCCCCTTCCATCTCCTGGCCCTCCCCTTCCATCTCCTGGCCCTCCCCTTCCATCTCCTGGCCCTCCCCTTCCATCTCCTGGCCCTCCCCTTCCATCTCCTGGCCCTCCCCTTCCATCTCCTGGCCCTCCCCTTCCATCTCCTGGCCCTCCCCTTCCATCTCCTGGCCCTCCCCTTCCATCTCCTGGCCCTCCCCTTCCATCTCCTGGCCCTCCCCTTCCATCTCCTGGCCCTCCCCTTCCATCTCCTGGCCCTCCCCTTCCATCTCCTGGCCCTCCCCTTCCATCTCCTGGCCCTCCCCTTCCATCTCCTGGCCCTCCCCTTCCATCTCCTGGCCCTCCCCTTCCATCTCCTGGCCCTCCCCTTCCATCTCCTGGCCCTCCCCTTCCATCTCCTGGCCCTCCCCTTCCATCTCCTGGCCCTCCCCTTCCATCTCCTGGCCCTCCCCTTCCATCTCCTGGCCCTCCCCTTCCATCTCCTGGCCCTCCCCTTCCATCTCCTGGCCCTCCCCTTCCATCTCCTGGCCCTCCCCTTCCATCTCCTGGCCCTCCCCTTCCATCTCCTGGCCCTCCCCTTCCATCTCCTGGCCCTCCCCTTCCATCTCCTGGCCCTCCCCTTCCATCTCCTGGCCCTCCCCTTCCATCTCCTGGCCCTCCCCTTCCATCTCCTGGCCCTCCCCTTCCATCTCCTGGCCCTCCCCTTCCATCTCCTGGCCCTCCCCTTCCATCTCCTGGCCCTCCCCTTCCATCTCCTGGCCCTCCCCTTCCATCTCCTGGCCCTCCCCTTCCATCTCCTGGCCCTCCCCTTCCATCTCCTGGCCCTCCCCTTCCATCTCCTGGCCCTCCCCTTCCATCTCCTGGCCCTCCCCTTCCATCTCCTGGCCCTCCCCTTCCATCTCCTGGCCCTCCCCTTCCATCTCCTGGCCCTCCCCTTCCATCTCCTGGCCCTCCCCTTCCATCTCCTGGCCCTCCCCTTCCATCTCCTGGCCCTCCCCTTCCATCTCCTGGCCCTCCCCTTCCATCTCCTGGCCCTCCCCTTCCATCTCCTGGCCCTCCCCTTCCATCTCCTGGCCCTCCCCTTCCATCTCCTGGCCCTCCCCTTCCATCTCCTGGCCCTCCCCTTCCATCTCCTGGCCCTCCCCTTCCATCTCCTGGCCCTCCCCTTCCATCTCCTGGCCCTCCCCTTCCATCTCCTGGCCCTCCCCTTCCATCTCCTGGCCCTCCCCTTCCATCTCCTGGCCCTCCCCTTCCATCTCCTGGCCCTCCCCTTCCATCTCCTGGCCCTCCCCTTCCATCTCCTGACCCTCCCCTTCCATCTCCTGACCCCCCCTCCATCTCCTGACCCTCCCCTCCCCTCTGACCCTCCTCTTCCATCTCCTCACCCTCCTCTTCCATCTCCTGACCCTCCCCTCCATCTCCTGACCCTCCCCTTCCCTCTGGCCCAGGGACCTGAGTGCAGCTGACCAAGCAAAGAGCAGGGCCCACAGACTTCCTTCTCACCCGGCCAGGCCAGGCCACCATCCCCACCCCAGCCAGGGCAGACTCCTCCTCAGCCACTTCCCAGGTCTCCCCCACAACCAGGAATTCCTTCGGTGCCTCACCTGAACCCCCAGCTTCTCTCCCATGCAACAAGACTAAAGTGACAAGACCATTAGTGGCTGACACCTGGGATGGCAGAAGAGCTCACAAAGGGTCCCACAACAGCCAAGGTCCAACCAAGACTAGAGAGCCCAGGCCTCCCGCCCGGGCCAGGGCTCTCTCAAAGCCAGGCTCCACAAGGCCATGCAGCTCCACATACAATCAGGGATAAGCCCCAGCACACCCACCCAAACACAAAAACGCTTGGTAATAACACAGATGTCAGCCAACATGAAGCATTATCAGAATACAAACCCATAAGACAAACTCTTAAGCCTTTCAACATTTCTGTGGGAAGAAAGGGTTCACGTGTGGATGTACGTACTGCTCAATTACTACACATTCCTCAAATGCTTACTTTCATTCATAAGACCCAAGTTACGGAAAAAGGATAAACAGTAAATTTCACAATCACTGCCACTATACCACCATACCACACCTCCCCAACAAAAAAACTGTTACAAGCTCATCTTTGCAAAACACTTCTTCTATCCTGTAGGAAACTACTGGGTTCTAAAACTCTCCAGATCAATGCTGCCAGTTGTTTTAGTTCAAGCTGCCTGCTTAGAGGTCAAAAATAGGATTGACATCTTTCTCCATCAAATTCTGACCACACAAATTAACCAGTTACCTACACTCTAGCACCATGGCATTTAAAAGTTATCTCCAAAACATTACTTTTCATCCTATATTTTCCTGGCCTTTCCCAAAATAAAATCATTTGCAAGGGCAGACGAACTAACTAGGCCTATCCCACAGAGGCCTGGCACAGGAGATCCGTAATCTGAGAAGCTGGATTCCAACCTGGGCTCAGCCTGTCCGGCCACCCAGCGGCTGTGTGACCTCGGGCACGTCGGTCAACCTCCCTGAGCCTGTCTCCTCAGCGGCAAAGCTGGAATCCTGACTCCCGCGGGGAAGGTTTCCATTCCCGGGACACAACAGCAGCTGACAGCCGCATAGCTAGAACCCAGCCGTACCCCCCGGATAGAGCGCGTCCCCGCCGTCCCGGGGGCTCCGCGGCCAGACCGCCCCGACCCCGGCTCCGCCGCGGCGCCCAAGGTCAGCCCGGCCGGGCGCGCTCCGAAAGGGAAGGCCCGAGGGATGCTGGCGCGGCCCGCCCGGCCCCCCGGGC
>NW_007729809.1:159003-162499 GCF_000696425.1 Galeopterus variegatus | reverse complement strand
CGGGGCCGGCGGGGCTGCGCGAGGGGGCCTCGCGGGGCGCCGGCGCCTCGGCCGCTTTCATGGCCCGCCCGTCATGAATCCCTGCCTTAGCTTTCCTGGGGGTGTGACCCCTTAGGCCACCCTTCTGCTTTTCCTTCCCGGAGCCGAAGGCATATATTTTCTTCAACAATCTAGACTGACATATAATAGCGGAGCCTCGGAGGAGGGTGGCTGTACAGAACCGGCGGTAAGAGGCAGCCTGGGGAGACCTCTCGGCCTGGCCGCTGTCCTCGGCCCTGCTCTTCACCAGCAATGGGGCCTGGGCACGTCCTTGACCTTCTGCCCTCGGCCTCCGTTTCTTCAACCCGGAAGCCGTGTTGACCACATTGCGATTCGCAGTGTCTCAGCATCGGCCCCCCGTGCTGGGTCCCTGTGATGGGAGCAGCCGCCTGCTTCCTTGACTCACGGGCAGGCTCTGTTCCAGACACCGGGAACCTCTGAACCAGGGCGACAGTCCAAAGCCTTCATTCTACAGATGGTGAACCGGGGGCAGAGCGAGCTGGAGGTGGCCCCGAGTCGGCTCTGATCGGCAGGGTCCTGCGGCTGCCACCTCGGGGAAGGCCAGACGCGCAGGGGAAACTTTTCCGAACAAGCAGTGAGAAGAAAACACTCACTAGATCACCTTTTACTCCTAGACTTATAAACTGAACTGGAATCCCAAAGTCCTGAAGCTTCTGAGCCTGTGCCGTCTGGCGTCCCCCTGGGGGGGCCCTCGGCTGTGTCCTGTGTCGTCAGCAGCCAGGCTTGACTGAGCTGTGACTCAGTCCTGGGGCTGAGAGCTCTGGTGATCCCCTGGGCCAATCCCAGGACCTCCTGTGTTCAGCCCAACTCGGAAGAGAAGGAACCTGAGATAAGCTAACTTGCTGCGGCTGGCTGGAGGAGGAAGGAGGGGCTGAGTGATGCCTGGGCTAAACCCAAGCATTCTGGATTCAAGGCCTGGAAAATGGGGCGCAGATATTCCTAACACAAACCCACTGAGGATGAAAAAGGCCATCATGTAAGGCACTGGGCACAGGTGTTGACTTGAAAGATTTTTCAATTCTAAAATCCCAAACATTAAGAAATTACTTGGCCCAGCTGCTGGCCTCCCTCCTGGCAGGGATGCCCAGAGGCACCAGCAACCTCATTGACCATCTTTCAGGGACAGAAAGCTCTTTCTTGCTGAGAACCATTCTCTGTATGGCTGAACAATGAAAACCCCTCGGCTGTTGCTCTACAACCCAGGAAGTTTTCTCTACCTATAAAAGCATGAGCTGCCCACTTCTAACTGGAAACCTCCCCCCTTTTCAGCCAGTGACAATAACTAGTATCGCGGAATTCTGAAGTTTTCCAGATCAACCACATGCACTATTAAAGGGCTCTGGGGCATGACCCAGAATGCCTGGGGTGGAGTGGAGGGGGCAGAAGGGTGCACATCCTTCTTCCTGGAACCCGGGAACCACTATGGTAGGCGACCAACTGATCTCCTGTGGTGGACTGAATTATGTCCCCCTAAAACTCTCTGGAGCTTGAATTGTGTCCCCCAAGTTTTATGTATTAGAAACTTAGCCACCACTGTGACTGTTAAGAGGGTGGGAAATCCCATTATGGTAATTGAAAGGTGGAGCTTTGAAGAGGTGATTGGATTGTAGGACCATGCAATAGTGAATGGATTAAAAGTGGTGGTCAGGGCATGGTTCTGAGGGCTTTAAAAGAAGTCTGTCTTTCTCTCTTTCTGCTCTCTCTGCTTCCACCATCTTGCAATGTGAGACCCCTGGGTCACTATCACCACCACCAGATGGACTTTGGACTTCCCAGCCTCGGAAACTGTAAGCAATAAATGTTGTTTTTCTTTATAAATCATCCAGTTTCAGATACTTTGTTATAAGCAACGGAAATGGACTAATACATTTCCCTACAACTCTGGGGAGAGGCATCAGTGGGTAGCTCCGAAAATGCCCTGGCAGAAAGGATCCCTAAGGAAAAACAATGAATTCTTCCCCAAAGATATCTGTCACCTTTATCCCTGGCACCAGAGCCTGGGGCTCCTAGGAAGAAAAAGGATCTCCTGGGGATCCAAGGCCAGTCTTTAGTTGTGGACCCTCAATGAGGTGACTTCATCATGGGCACTCCATTGCTAGGGGCATCAAGAGTCAGGTGAGAACCAGGGACCACCTGGTGCCAATTTACCACCTTGGGGGCTGGAAACAGAGCAGCGTGGAAACCCACCTGAGATGGAATGGGACACCTGGGTGCTGTGGCTGGCTGACCAGGAAAAGGGTCATGGAGGAAAAGTTGGCTATAAGATGGCCTGAATTCCTCAGGGAGAGGAGAACGGTAATCCAGGGTGAGCAAAAGTCTAAAACCAAAGCACAGAAGGCTTTGACAGTCGCCCCCAGGGCTGTCCAAAGGCCCACCCACAATTAGGGTGGTGCTCATAGATTAGAACTGAGGCTTCCAGGAGGGTAAAAGAAGTCACAGGGAGATGAAGAGGCTGACAGTGGCCACAGGCGGGGATCTTGGAGGCCACGCACTCCAATCCATCCCAACAGACATGTTAATTAAACAGCATCAAGTGCCACCCTCTGCCATGTGCTGAGTAGTCAGGATTTATAGGACTCATGCACACAGCACAGGAGCAAAGCAAGGAATCTACTCCAGCAGATGAGACTGTTAGAGGACAGGTTCAGGGCAGAGAGAGATGTGGGCCTTCCCTGGCACCTGGGCTGTAACCTTGCCCAGTGGGACACGTGTCACACTGCTCTTGAAGCAGCATCCACCACCCATTCCCTCATTCATTCATGCCCCAGGCCTTCATGCAACACATGCCCAGCCCTGTGCTGAGCACTGGGGCCTACATCGGGGAGCAGGGCAAACACAGAGGCCAGCCTCAGTGACTACACGGTGGGGGAAGTGATCACATAGAAACTGTCACAGTGCTCGGTACTGCTGTGAACTGAAAGGTTGTACACAGATGCAGGATTTAACTAGCCTAGTCATCAATCACGAGAATTCAGCTGAACGTGGTGGCCTGAGCAGGCACTTATCTAGACGAATCTGGGCCAGGTGTGGAGGAGCAGAACAAAGGCCAGCCAGCAGCATGCGCAGAGCGTCCGGTGCATGTAGAGGCTGCAAGAAGGATGTGGCTGGTTTCAGGGGGGCTGGGGAAAGTCAACAAGATTCATTCCTGTCTTCCCCTGTGATCAAGTAAGAGGGCCTGGGACACACTTTCTCCTCCAGTTAAATGGAAAAGATTCCTAAAGAGCCAGGCCAGGACAGAGGGAAGGGGAGAAGCAAGAAAGAAGAAAAAAACCAAAGTGCAAGAAAAGGACAGCAGAAGAGACCCCCAGCATGACCAAAGACAGGAGGAGAGGATTCCATTACTTAGAAACAGTGGCTGTTATGCTGGGAAATATAGACTTGTACTGGTCTCCAGTCCCAGGAAAAGCAAAAAGACTCTCCCCCCCCCCCCCCCCCC
>NW_007729809.1:156349-158420 GCF_000696425.1 Galeopterus variegatus | reverse complement strand
AAAAAGACTCTCCCCCCCGCCCCCCAGTCAATTCTCTGGGTCACCGTGACCTTGCTAAACAAGAGTGGGTTTGCCACAGTCTCAAGTAGCATGTCTCAAGTCTCACATTCCTCAGTGCTAAGAAAGCAGCTATGCAGATGGGATATTAATAAGAGTTTAGGGGTAGAAAAACCTTAAGAGTTCCCCTTTGTAGATAGGAAAACTAAGGCCTGGAGAGGTGAACAGTAATAATCATCACAGTGATAATAAGAATAGCTAACACTTAGATACTATTTACAATAAGCCAGACACCACTGTAGGCACTTTACATGTAGTAACTCATTTATTCTTCACAAACAATCCTATTAATAGTAGCTTAATTATTAATTTATAGTTTTTGACTTTATCTCCACTTCTATCATGAATGTCATTTCTCAGTCTATTTATGTTGATTGATTTTTCTCCAGATTGTGGGTAATATTACCCTGCTTCTTCGCATGCTCAGTACTTTTGTTTTGACACTAGACATTGTACTGTTGGTGGCTAGATTTTGTTGTATTCCTTTAAATATTGTTGGGCTTTTTTCTGAGATGCAGTTAAGTAACTTAAGATTCGTTTGTTCCTTCTGAAGCTTGATGTTAAGCATTGTTAAGAACGTCTTTGTTCTAGGACTAATTTGTCACTTCTACTAAGGCAATTCCCTTCTGAGTACTCTACTTGATGCCCTTTATTTTAGAGGGTCTTCCCACCCCAGCTAGCAGGAACCTAGTTTTAGTTACCTGTTGCTGCATCAAAGTTTACCTCAAAATGTAGCCGTTGTGCTGACTCCTGGAAATAAGGCAGTGGAGGGGAGACTCATACCCTCACACCTAATCAGATATTATTCTCTCTGGTCCACTTCCAGACCTGCAGGACCCAAGTCACTATAAACCAGCCCTATCATCTTGGAAGTTATGTCCTTTGGTATATACAGTTATGATATGTCTGCGTATAGCTTAATAGGTTACAGCCTTCTTCCCAGCTTTTCCCCCTGCCTTGTAGTGAACAACGTCTCCTTTGCCAGTCCCAGGGATGATAGTCAAACTATTTGCATGGCCTGAGCATCAGTCACCAGCCATAGCTGAGCAGGGTCCTGCTGGATTATGGAGAAGGTTGCAAAGGGAAGGGTAAATCTAAAAGATGAGACAAGGTGGCAGAAATGAGGTCACTTACGGAGCTTGAGACAGTGACTATGACTGGTATTTCCAAACTTCTAATATTTTTATCACTGGCAAGGCCATATCACTATATACTAGATGAATCTACCCAAGAAGAAAACATATTTGGAATTGTTTTTTAGCTTCAACTGAAAAATTCTGCTATGGACTGCATGTTTGTGTCCCCCCAAAATTCATATGTTGAAGCCCTTCCAAATGTGATGGTATTTGGAAGTGGGGCCTTTGGGAGGTACTTAGGTTTAGAGGAGGTCATGAGGGTGGAGCCCCATGGTGAGATTAGTGCCCTTATAAGAGGAGACCAGAGCTCTGTCTCTCTCCACCATGTGAAGACCCAGTGAGAAGGCAGCCATCTGCAAGTCAGGAGGAAGCCCTCACCAAAACCCAGCCATGCTGGAACCCTGAGCTCAGCCTCTAGAACTGTAAGAAATTGCTATTATTTAAGCGACCTAGTCTATGGTGTTTGTTATAGCAGCCTAAACTGACTTAAGACAGTATCCGAAGAGAAGCTTGCATCCTAAAGGACACCCAGGTAGCTTCAAATCCACAAAACCTATTCGCACAGAAAGCACCACTGGCACTTGGTTCTTCCCCAGGCTGCCCTAATGCAGGGCTCACCAACAAGCTACCTGTACTAGTCCATTTCTGTTGCTTATAACAAAATACCTGGAACTGGGTAATTTATAGGAAAATAAAATTTATTGCTTACAGTTTCAGAGGCTGAGAAGTCTAAAGTCCAGGGAACACATCTGGTGAGGGTCTTCTTTGGTGGTGGCATTATAGCAATGCAGGGGTCTCATATGGCAGAAAATCACAGAGCAGAGAGAAGAGACTCTCATGTGCTCTCCTTTTAAAGCCCTCAGAACCATGCCCCTTAC
>NW_007729809.1:149469-155574 GCF_000696425.1 Galeopterus variegatus | reverse complement strand
GTGGTGGCATTATAGCAATGCAGGGGTCTCATATGGCAGAAAATCACGGAGCAGAGAGAAGAGACTCTCATGTGCTCTCCTTTTAAAGCCCTCAGAACCATGCCCCTTACCACCATCAACTTAACCTCTTCGAGGCCATGCCTTTCAATTATCATAACAGGATTTATCACCCTCAATAGTTACAGTGGGAATTGTTTCTAATATATGGGCTTTGGGGGACACAATTCAATCAGTCCACAGCATTCTGCCTATGACCCCCAAAGTTCATGTCCTTCTCAGAGATAAATACATTTATCCCATCCCTAAAGTCTTAACTTGTTTCAACTCAAAAAGTCCAAAGTTTGAAATCCCATCTGTAAAATCAAAACAAGTTATCTACTTCCAAGACACAATGGTGGGGCAAACATAGGGCACATATTTCTGTTCATAAAAGGACAAATAGGCCAAAAGAATGGGGTAAAAGGTCCTAAGCAAGTCTGAAACCGAGCAGGACAGGCATTAAATCTCAAAGCTGGCGAATCGTGTACCTTGACTCCATATTTGACATCCTCTGCATGCTGGTGCAGGGGTTGGGTCCCAAAATCCTTGGGTAGCTCCACTCCTATGGTTTTCCTGGTCTTTGGCCATGCGTCTCAGCTCTCACAGACTGGTAATGCATACTGGTAGCTCCACAATTCTAGGGTCTCCATGGCAATCCTGCTCCCATGGCTCCACTAGGAATGGCCTTGGTGGGGTTTTTCTGCTGCATCTCTGACCCCACATTCCTCATTGCTCTAACAAAGGCTCTGTGCAGTAAATCCACCCCTGCAACAGATCACCTCCTGGTTCCCCAGGCTTTTCCATACATCCTTTGAAATCAGGGTGAAGGCTCCCAAGCCTTTACAGCTCTGGCATCCTGTGAGCCTGCAGACCTAACACCACATGGATGCTACTAAGGCTTTTGGCTTGTATTTTCCAAAGCTGCAAGTCCAGCCACACCTGGGGCCAATTTAGCACAGCTGGAGCAGCCAAAGCTGCTGGGGTGCTGGTGCTGGAAACAGCTTCCTGAGGTGGCCCTAGGCAGCAAGCCTGTGGAGGGTGCCTCGGGCCGGTTCCCCAAGACTATTTTGTCTCCCTAGGCCTCAGGGCCTGTATTGGAAGGGTTGGCCCCAGAGTCTTCTGAAATGCCTTCAGGGCCTTTTCCCCTTTCTCTTGATAATCCCTTTCTTTTGTGCTAATTTTCTTAGCACCATTTCACTTTTCTCCTGAAAATGCTCTCTGCTTCTCTACCACATGGCCAGGCTACAAATTTTCCAAACCTTTATGCTCTGCTTCACTTTTAATTATATGTTCTGGCTTTATGTTGTGCCTTTTCTGCTATAACTCAGCATAGGCTGTTAAGCCCTGCAGCTTCCTTAATGCTTTGCTGCTTAGAAATTTCTTCCGCCAAATACCCTAGGTCAGCACCTTGAAGTTCCATATTCCATAAAACTTTTGGGCATGAACACGATGCAGCCAAGTTCCTTGCAAGTTCTTAACAAGGGGGATCTTTGCCCCAGTTTCCAATAAACTCCTTCGTATTTCCATCTGAGACCTCCTCAGAATGGCTTTTACAGTCTATTTCTGTGAGCATTCTGGTCACCACCAGTTAACCAGATCCTAAAATGTTCCAAATTTTCTCTGGTTTTCTTGTCTTCTAAACTCCCACCAGCAGCTAGGCTTTTCTAGCCTGCTCCTCCAAATTCTTCAAGCCTCTCCTCAACATCCAGTTCCAAAACCACTTCCAGATTTTCAAGTATTTGTTGTAAGCAACACCCCACTTCTCTGGTACCAATTTTCTATATTAGTCTGTTTCTGTTGCTTATAACGAATACCTAGAACTGGGTAATTTATAAGAAGAAAAAAATTACTGATTACAGTTTCAGAAGCTAGGAAGTCCAAAGTCCAGGAAACACAGCTGGCGAAGTTCTTCTTTACAGCAATGCAGGAGTCTCACATGGCAGAAAATGATGAAGCAGAAAGAGAGAAACGCTTATGTGGTCTCCTTTTAAAGCCCTCAGAACCACACCCATGACCACCATTAAGCCATCAACTTAATCACCTATTCAAGGCCCTGCCTTTCAATTGTCATAATGAGATTTCCCACCCTCAACAGTTACAATGGGAATTAAACTTCTAATATATGGACTTTGGGGGACCACAATTTGTGGTCCACGGCACCACTGAAACATAAACCGCAAAGCTAAGACACCAGTCATCTGAGTGATCCAGCCTCTGGCCTCAGTGAGGGACACTGACTTCCCAATAAAATCAGGTTTCTGGGCCGGCCCGGTGGCGCACTGGATAAGTGCGCCGCTTGGGAAGCGCGGCGGTGCTCCCGCCTGAGGGTTCGGATCCCACATACAGACCGGTTCCCGCTCTCTGGCTGAGCAAGGCGCGGGAGCGGCACCGAGGGTTGCAATCCCGTTGCCGGTCCCCGGTCCGGTGCGGGGGCAACACTGAGGGTTGCGATCCGTTGCTGGACACGGAAAAAGACAAAAAAAATAAAATAAAATCAGGTTTCTGCACAGAAGACTTTGCACCATTACAGGGCTGGATGTGGAGCCATACCCAGGGGAACAGTTCACCTACTAGATGTTTCAGCTGATAGACCTATGCACCTGGTGAAGATAAAATCTACAACGCTAAATGATATAATCAAGTATCAGCTCTAAACAAACAATTAGAAAAGCAGAAAGAGACTGGATTCATCAACAAATTATAACAACTCCTAATATGAAGCATTAAAAGCTGTTTGCCTGTAGCCATTCCCATTGGCATCTGTTGGTGGCCTGGAGCTTAATTCACCCTCTTTCATGGTTGACCTAGGACTTGGGGTTGATGAGGAGAGTAATTGTACACTTCACTGATCTCCCTTTTTTCCTATCCCACAGGGTCCGGTGTGTGCTGGGCCCATAGCAAGGTCTCAGAAGACATGCCGAGGGACTGATGAATTGGTTGGCTAAGCTAAGTCAGCACAGGAAAGGGACTAGCCATTTAGGAGAGTTATTGTCAATTTTCTGGATTCAGACACATGCTCTATTGTACTTAGGAAAGCTAAATTAAAAATTCTTTTAACCCAAAGCATAACATTAATATATACAGTCAGCCCTCTGTATTTGTGGATTCCATATCCACAGAGTCAACCAACTGGGGATTGAAAATATTTTTTAAGACAATAAAAAAAATAAGAATAAAAAATACAAATTAAAAACAATACAGTATTACTACTTACATAGCATTTACATTGTTCTAGGTATTATAAGTAATCTAGAGATGATTTAAAGGATACAAGAGGATGGGCGTACGTTGTATGTAAATACTACAATACTTTATATCAGGGACTTGAGTGTCCACAGATTTCGGCATCTGCGGGGGTCCTAGAAACAATCCACTGCAGATACCAAGGGACAACTGTAAGTAAAACCACATACATCCAAAAGGAGCATTAAAGATACTGGAGGATCATCCCCTCCTTGGGCACCATGGAACACTTTCTCAATAACCTCTGGCCTCTCTCTATGCCCCTTGCTCCTTCTGTCTGCTGAAAGGAGCCGTGCAGTTGTTCCTCAACTGCTCCTTTCTCGTGTAAAGGTGCATACAAATCAGAAAAAAACGTAATTTTCTCTGGTGTAATAAGGGAAGTAGACTGCCTCCCCCATCCCCTTCTCTTAGAGCATTTACTATAGAACACTTGTCCTCACAAATTCTTTCTCTGCTCCTTTGAGATGTATGTAAATCTCTTTAAAACCTAAGTGAGCCTCTGGCCACCTGTACAACTCAAATGTCCCCTCAAGGACCTGGAAGCCAACTCTTTGCAATGTCAACATAGAGGAAGATAGCACCGTGTCTCCCAGTTCCCATGGGAGAGAAAGAGCCCAACTTTGGCAGGTGCCTTGCTCCCTGTTGCAGAACTACCTCCTGTCATAAAGATTCTAGAGGTTTCCTTTTTCTTTTGGATAAAGGCGACTGGCTAACATAGATGGCATCCCAACTGCCAGGGGAATTTAGGATGAACTACACGTGATGAAAGGTGCTGTCAAGTCTCTCACTTGAGGACAAGTTATTGTTTATCTTGAGAACGTGTATGAAATGGGTTGTATCTGCTTGTCTATCAAAAAAGATAAGATTTCTTTCCATCAAGTTATTATTACTATCTTCCATCCCTTATCCTGTGAGTTCTCTTTCAAAGGATGCTTGTTAGGACAGAGGGGGAAAGGTGGGCATTTATTGAATCCCCTCATACTGTAACAGTATCTTTGAAATGTCACATTGAAACACCATATGATAATTTTCATAGGTCTTAAATTTAGCACAAACTGGTCTCTCTTGATTCATAGCCAAATACACAATACTTTTGTCCTGGATAGAATCATTAAGTGTGGTACACTAGAAAGAACAAAGGATTTGAAATCAGAAGAGTTAACTTCATGGGCCGGCCCGGTGGCTCACTGGAGAGTGCACCGCTTGGGAGCGTGGCGGCGCTCCCGCCGAGGGTTCGGATCCCATGTGGAGACCGGTTCCCGCTCACTGGCTGAGCGCAGTGCGGGTGCGACACTGAGGGTTGCGATTCCATTGCCGGTCCCCGGTATGAGCGCGACACTGAGGGTTGCGATCCCGTTACCGGTCAGTAAAAAAAAAGATTTAAAAAAAAAAAAAAGGAAAAAAAAGAAAAGTTAACTTCATGTCCTTGCCACTCACTGGCTGTGTGACTTTGGTCAAGACACTTAACCACACTGGCCTTCAGTTTGATCATGTCTTTTGAAAGGAGATCCCTTGGATCCCTTCTATATTCTTCATAAAACAGAAGTCGTAGTACTTACACTTCTGCTGGGAGTGCCAAACAGGCTGTGGTTCTCTGTTCCTCGGAAAGCAAGACCAGCTATAGAGTAATGCGACGGACAACTATTATGTGTATGTAGGAAAATACTAACGCGTGACTGTGCAGCCAACCAGTACAGGGGTGTGTGCGTGTCTTTGTGTCCATAAGCATACATATAAACACATTAACAGCAGCCTTATGTGAGCAACTCCCCAGGCTCCAATCTATACAAGATACTCAAACATCCCTGGAAACATAACAAGATAGAGGCCATCTATTTACTGCAATTCTGCTCAGAATAATACTCTATCTAGCTAAAAGGGATACTTTGATGAGCTGCAGGTGAATGGGAGCAGGAACTGCAGCCATCACGCGCAGAACATGCTAGGTAGTTGCTGAACTGAAAGAAGGTGGAATGCATTTCTCTGAATGGAGATTGCAGGTTTGAAGGGAGGGGGGTGAATTTGTTAAGTAGAAGAGCTGAGCACAACCACCTGTGATTCTCTTTCCCCGTCTTCACCCTGGTGACCTTCTGCCTTCCTTCCAAATACCTGTTGAAGGATTGGCTCAAAGAGGCCCACAGGTTTTGGGCTGGCCCCTGTGCACATACACGCATACATATGTGAGCACACACACGCACTCATTCACATAAATAGACACTTGTAATTCTGGTTATTTTCTTTGCAACAATCCATAGGAAACTCAATTTCTACGTAAGGAGAACAATGACCCACTCTTTTGTATTTTTTTAATTAATGGCATATATTCACTGATAGGACATAAGACATTTCACCACAGAGTATAATGTGACACAAGACACAACATCCCTCTTGGACCCCAACCAGAAGGATTTTATTATAACATTGCCATTTATCAGGTGGGCCCTTGGCCTGACATCGACTTATAAAGAGAGTTTACATTTATTAATCAAATGGTACTACAGAGTAGGTATTTCCATACCTTTTGCAGACACTCCTTTTTTTAAATCTCACAGTAACCTCCTCATTAGGTAAATGCTATTATTATTTTTATTTACTAATGTGGAAACACATGCTCAGGATGATGAAGTAAACTGCCTGATGTCCCATAGGAGATAGGACTGCCAGGAGTAAATCCCAGGTCTGTCTGTCAGTCTAAGCTAGATGGCTCCTAACTAGGAGTCCAGAGAGTCAATGGATGGAAAGCAGAAGTTTATGAACTTGAATTTCTTTTTTTTTTTTTTTCCTTTTTGTCTTTTTTCATGACCGGTAACAGGATCGCAACCC
>NW_007729809.1:147298-148531 GCF_000696425.1 Galeopterus variegatus | reverse complement strand
CGCGCTCAGCCAGTGAGCAGACCGGTCTCTACATGGGATCCGAACCCTCGGCGGGAGTGCCACCGCAGTCCCAAGTGCCGCACTCAACCAAGTGCGCCACCGGGCCAGCCCATGAACTTGAATTTCTTATTTTCTTAATTTCACTAACTTCTAACTGAAATTTAGTAGCATTTCTTTCAACTATGGATGTAGACAATAAACAGCAATAGTGTTAAGCATACCTGTGACCAAAAACACCACCAACAAAAGTCACAGATATTTTCAAGCCCCGTCAAAGTTGTTGCAGATATTGCAAAATATCACATATAGTGATCACTACTTAAATATTGTGGTTGCTTTTAAAGCTGCTGCTACAGTACAGAAGAAAGGAAGAAGTCCATCTCTGAGAACCAAGGACAGGGTGCCTGCCTACCACTGAGGCTTAATCAGAGCAACAGAGAATTTCTACCCCTTGCCACCCCTCACTGTCTAGTTAACAAGGGCAGCAAGGTAACATGAACAGCAGAACAGGAGGAGAAAGCAACACGCAAAGAGACCCTCCCCCAGGTGCAGTGCAAAAGGCAGGTCTACAGTAGAGAGTCATGCAGATATTTCTCTGACTAACCAACCCACTAAAACACAAGGTACTTCCACAGGAATTTGAAGGCTATGGTGCACTGAGGGTAACCGCAGCAACAATAAACCTCGAACCCAGCCCAACTCCTGCCTAGGTTCACCCAAAACCCCCACACTACACGCCAACCAGGAGAAAAAGCAGGTCCATTTCCAGAGGGAAAAAAATGATGTCAATGTCTACCATTCTACACAAGATGTCCAGCTTTTGAGAAAAAATTATGACGCACATGAAAAGGCAAGAAAATCACACAGAGACAGCAATGATAAGAAGCAGACTCAGATGTGACACAGATGCTGGAACTATCTGACATGGATTTTCAAAAAGAAACTGTGAATAATAGGTTAAAGTCTCTAATGTACACGGCATACGATGTGCCAGATCAGATGAGGTATCTAATATGCAAGAACAGATAAATACTTTCATCAGAGACATAGAATCCATAAGAATCAAATTAAAATGTTAGAAATGAAAAAAACATACTAACAAAGATAAACAATATCTTCAGCGGGCTCATTGGGACACTCAGTATAGTGAGGAAAGAATCACTGAAGTTGAACGTAGGTAATAAAAATTACCCAAACGGAAATACAGAGAGAAAAAAGTGATTAAAAAAAAAA
>NW_007729809.1:145586-146710 GCF_000696425.1 Galeopterus variegatus | reverse complement strand
GAGAGAGAGAGAGAGAGAGAGAGAGAAGAGCAGGGGAAATATTTAAATAAAGAATGACCTAGAATTTTCCAAAATTAGCGACCGACACCAAACTACAGATCTAAGAAGCTCAGAGAACACCAAGTAATTGAGCAGGATCAATATCAAACACACACACAGACACACTCACAGTCATATCGTATTGGAAACACTGAAAATAAAAGTGAAAAGAAAATCTTGAAGGCAGCCAAAGACAAATTATTTAGAGAAACAAGTTAAGAATTACAGCAGACTTCTCACCAGAAACCATGTAAGAGAACCACAGAGCAAATATTGGGGACGTCACAGGTTATGTGGTCTCTGTTGCAACTACTCAACTCTGACATGCTAGCACAAAGCAGCCATGGACAATATATAAACAAATGGGCATGACTTTGTTCCAGTAAGACTTTATTTACAAAACAGGTGACAGACCAGGTATGGCCCATGTTTCGTAGTTCATCAACCCCTGGTCTAAAGCAAAAATAGTAGCAATGCTTTGTATGTGAGCACATGTTAGAAATGAAAGCATGAAGGGTGGAAGGGAAGACTTAGGAATATACTGTGGTGAGGTCCTTACCCTACACATAACCTGCGGTAATATTATGTTAAGGTAAATTATAATTAAAGATGTAAATTGTAAGTGTTTGGGCAATCGCTAAAAAATGTTTAGGAGCTATAAATAATAAGTCAATAAGAAGATAAACTGGAATCACAAAAAAAAAAAAAAGTTCAATTAACCCAAAGTAGAAAAAGAGTAAAAAGAAACAAAGAAAAAATGGCAAAAATAGGAAACAGCTAGTAAGATGGTGTGTGTCAATCCAGCTATGTCAAAAATCACATTAAATATACGAGTTAAGAGATAAAGATTTCAGATTGCATTAAAAAACAACAGCTAGCTATATAATATCTACAAGAAACCCACCTTAAATATAAAGACACTGAACTGTGATGTGGATACATGACTCTACACTCTGGTCCAAACTCAGAACTGTACACTACAAAGAATATCACTATATATAATTTTTTAAAAACAGGATGTGGGGGGCCGGCCCAGTGGTGCACTGCTACAGTGCGCCGCTTGGGAGCGCAGTGGCGCTCCCGCC
>NW_007729809.1:143173-144571 GCF_000696425.1 Galeopterus variegatus | reverse complement strand
ATGAGCATACAAGCACCTGGGTCTTCATTTCTAAATACCATTTTCCAATCAAAGGAACCAGAGTTCATTGGAGAACTGATTGATTCCATGGCCAGAGCAGAAAAAAAACCACATGAGCCTACAGGATCTTATGGTGCCAGAAAGTAAGGAAGTGCAAAAAAAATTTTTTTTTAAAAAGATGGGTAAGGATGTTGAAAGAGTATAGGAGCCAACCTGAAAGAGCTCCCAATGGCCAAATTTAGAACTTGCCCAACAAAATAACAATACCATTGGATTATATCCCAAATAATTTTTTAAATTTATGAATCCATACTGATATAAATAATAACTAAGTAAAGAAGAATTCCAATTAATAAATGAGAAAATAATGAAGGAAATAGAAAATCTCCGTTAGAATGCCACAGTAATAATTGCTGCAGGCAGGATCCATTGATGGAAGCTAAGGTTAGTGGGCAAAGGTAAAAGGACAAACAGACTATTGAGATAGTCCCAAAATATTTCTTTCAAAATATTTAGTAACTACAAAGAGCAATTACAGTGGAAAATCCTGGCAGACGCCACCTTAACCAAGCAATCTGGTTTGTCAATGCATATTGATACCTGTGCCCCTGAGAGGATGCAGTGAAAGTGGCACGTCACCTCTGTAGCTTTCCTCCTAGTGATACATGACAACTACAATCTAATTATGATGAGACATCAGGCAAGCCCAAATGGAGGGACTTCCTAACAAAGTAGCTGATGGGTACTCTTCAAAAGTATAAGTTCAGGTAAGACAAGGAGAGAATGAGGAGCTGTCGCCGACTGGAGGAGAATAGGGAGGCATGACTGTAAATGCAGCGGAGGATCTGGATTAGATCCTGGAACAGGAGAAGTACATTAGCAGAAGAACTGGTGAAATCCGAATAAATTCTGCAGCTTAGTTTTCTTAAAAAAAAAAAAAAACCAGATAACTGGCTACATATGCTTAATATCAAATAATTAGTGAAGACTGAAAGGCCCAAGGAGCCCGGGAGAGGGGTGCTGGGAGGGTGCTCAGGCTTAGCAAAGCCAGCAGGGTCTGACCCAGAACTTGAAGGAGCGAGGCCTGACCCCCAGTAGAAGTGAGCACAGAAGAGACAGGGTGGGGCTGTGGAGGGGTGGAGCAACAAGTTGTGTCAAACGTCTGGCAGTGGGAAAGTTCGCGATGTGTTCAGGATTCCCTGTATGGGTTGCTGATCAACGCTGCGGGTGTGGTTGAGTGGTTAATATGGGAAAGCAGACTGACCCCAACACATGACAGCCTCAGATGGCAGCCTATGGAGTGCATCATAGGCCCTGGAAAGCCATTAAAGCTTAATAGCAGGGAATAAACACTTAGGAAAACTTCATTTTATGAAAATGAATCTGGCCTTGGGGGTC
>NW_007729809.1:140756-141927 GCF_000696425.1 Galeopterus variegatus | reverse complement strand
GCTCTTTGTATAAACATTTGTTTTTGGCTCTCAGTGGTCCACAGACCTCAGCTCGATGGAACACGGGAAGGGAAGGACAGAGACAGGAAGAGGGCAGCAGAAGCCATAGACAAACCTCACCTACTTCGCAAGGGTACTGTGGCTGTCCTCAGGTCCTGGCCCAGGAATCGAAGCTCCTGTCCCTACTGCCTCCCGTCCTTCTAACAGGAATTAGACTCTGGAGGTTCCTGTTAGGCTCCAACTTGGAGAACTCCCTGCAAATACACTCAATGTCACAGGCTGGCACAGACATCTAAAAGGCATTCCCCGTGTTCATAAGATAAAATATTAGAAAAAATAATTGTAAAAAATTAGAATTTTATAAATGTGGATCATAGTCTATCCTTCTTAAAATAATTCCCAGAGGCACACAGTTATACTAAAAAGACTGAGAGACTAAAAGCCCAGAGTCAACCAATTACTGGAGAGTGAAATGGAAACTCCAACAAGAGTCTTGGTATCAGTTTCCCCAAATTCCAGTCACCGGTTTCCCTCTTCAGGGAGCCAATGCCTGAGAGCCAGCATAGGGGAATTATGACCCATAAACCCAGAAGCTATCGAGGTGTCAGCATTCTCCACGTCCCTGCCCGCCACTTGCCTCAGCTGCCACAAGCAAGTCTTGTCTCCTCCACTTACAGGACATATTGTCAAGACCCCATTGGGCTTCCTTTAACTTCATGTGGACGTCCTTGCTCATAGCAACGGTGGCCTCCTGGTCTTTTCTTTCTCCTTCTCCTGGTTGTCCGGTTCTCAGCAGGCTAGGCCACCACTCAGGGGCTGTTGGGATCGGCATGGCTGGCTCCCCATCCGGTCTTGCCCCTCATAATCTCTCCCTCCTCCTGATCTTGCCCCTCAGTCCACCTCCTCCCCACCCATTTTCTCTCCTTCTCCAGCTTCCCTTCACCCGCACCCTCTGCACGGGAGCCAGGAAACACTCATTGTTGGGTAACAGGATTATGATGTCCCCGCTGGGGTTATGACATCAGCCCATGGTGATGCTCAGAGGAGGAGAGAAAGATCAGAGGGTCGAGTGAAGACTGAGCAGGACTGCCGCGGGGAGCTGGTTTGAGACCAGCCCTGGATTCAGACAGAGCCTGGTCGACACCAGAGGCCGATGGAAGGCTTGGAGGAT
>NW_007729809.1:135683-139956 GCF_000696425.1 Galeopterus variegatus | reverse complement strand
GAGTTCTGTAATAGATGTCCTTGAATAGAAGAACATCAATTACAAGAAACTTAAGCTATAGATGAGCTCTTTGAAATGCCTACATCAGAGGGGAAATGATAAATAATTACAGTATACAATTATTGAATTATTGTCCAATCAACTAAAAATTGAAGTTTTAAATCGTGGTATAATGGAAAGTTATTAAACAGCCAGAATGGAAGTATCAGAAGTCTGCTCGAGTATGACCCTAGGGGCCCATATTTTCCACCAAATAACAGGGAACATCCCCGTGTCCTCTCTTCCCAGTCTTGATATAGATGCTTAGGATTGGAGCAGGTTTTCTTCATAGAAGCAATTTCCTTAAGGATGATCAGAATGCCTGGTACCAAATGTTCTACATCAGAGCAGAAGGTGAAACTTGGAAACCATGAGCCTTCTGATTCTTTGGGAAAATGCAGAGTCAGAGCCAGCTCTCTTGGTCTCCCAGGTGCACAAAACCTGCCTGCCTCTGCCCTGGTCGTCTTTGGATGGTACTTTTGAACTCTGACAGAAAGTTGCATTTGGAAAACAAGTTCTTAGAGATTTTTTTCTTTTGTCTCTAGTGCGTGGTATCTTGTATAATTGTGTGGTTATTGCAGAGTCCTACAAAGCGTGTCCTATTTAAGGCAGGACAGTAGGTTCTAGCAAGAGCGTGGGGTTTGGACTTTGCTTTGTTGACTTGTCATTACGTGATAGTGCCTCTTAGCAAGTCATGTGCAAATCTAGCACATTTAGTTGTCCTGTAGAAGACAATGCAATTGCATCTAACATATGTACAAGTCATTTCTGCTAGATACTAGGCTCTTCTATAGTATCCCCAGATCATGTCAACCCTTCCTTACCAAAATTTGGGGGCTAAAAAAATACCCACTTGCTTCTGAAATAGTGACTCTCATCCTCAAAACTGTACAATATTCTACTGAGACAGGAAGGGGTGTGACTCAAGCTGGCATATTCAATGGGCCGCAAAATTCTGGCTTATGTAACACCCCTGCCAGCCTTGGTAGTATCAAATCACGTAGTTCTGCATTTTCCCAGCCCTGTGATCTTAAGCTGTACAGATATGCATCTGTTAGCCAGTACTTCCCGTCTTCCCTGAAAGTCAGACCACACTCACAAAACTGCCATCACACATCGGAGCTGTTAGGAGACTCTCACCTGTTCGGAAGAGAATGACCCAGTGTGAAAGGGGAGGCCAAACCATGCTCTGGGTATAATAACCAAAGCTGTTTAACCTGCATAATAAACCCAGTGTGGGGAACGGGAGATGCTGAAGTGGAGGCATAATATCAGGGCCTGGCGTGCAGGGAAAGGAGATTTGCCTGCAGATTCCAAAGGCTCTGAAAGATGAAGGTAGGTGGGTTTGTGATCATTATTAAAAGGACCTACAAGTAAGTCAGGGCTGGGCAGAGATGATCTGGGAGCTCCCAGCGGGCCCCCAGTTGGACAGGGGCTGTGGAGGAGTTCTGAGCATGACACGACAACTTGAACTAGATTCCTTTGAAGCTCCTTCCAGCCTGAACTCAGTGAATTCTCTCTCTCCTTTCTCACTGTCTTCCAGAGTGGACTACTATATCTATTACAAAACCAGTTTGAGGATTCTGTGTTTTAAGCTTTATTGTTCCCACCATGGGCAACTCTCGGATGAATGGTGGTCTGTGCAGACATGGGCAAGTCATGCTCTGAAAGCCACCGCTTAGTTGCAAGTGGAATGAGATGCTCCCTCAACTCCGGCCCCCTTTAGAGCATGACCTCGTTCTAGGGAAGCTCCATGCTGGGGTTCCTGGATGGAAGAGGAGACTGAGGCTTCTGCCCCATGAGGAAAGAAGGAACAGAGAACTCTGTCCAAAGGTCCTGAGTTTCAGATCTGCACTTGGGCCAGACCTCAGGTTCTATCTGTGAGGTAACCCAAGTTCCCAGAGGAAAAGTGGCTGTCCCAGATCTCGGCACTAAATTTGACCCAGGCCTCCCAGAACAGTGAGGATATAGGCCCAATAAAAAAATCTCAGAGTTCTTGCTAGACTCTGGGGTGTCCTGGATAGGGTATGGTTCTGGGGAACTGGAGACCTGGGTTTTGATTTGTTCTCTGTCACTTATCATGGGACTCTGTACAAGTCACAGGGGCACCTCAGTTCTGGCATTGGGAAATGACAAAGTGGAGAATAGAGGACCATCAGAACACCTTCCAGCCCTGACCTATCATTTATGTGTCTATGATGTGACCCCAGGGGCACAGATGATCTTGCACCCTCATCCGCACCACGCACACATGCATGCACACACTCACACGCACATGGTAACTGTCGATCTTGGGTCCATGACATCCCAGGGCATCTCTAAACATCTCAAGGGATATTGAGATAGTTTCAGAAGAAATTTACATGAAATCACTTTAATTTTAAAATAGGTGACATTCTGCCTACCACTTTTTCTTCTTCTGTCTCCCTACCCCAGGGATGTGTAAGTGAAGATCTGGGCATCACTAACCTAATTGGAGGAAGTACTGAGCAGAGCACAGCATAATCCAAAGAATCGGTTACATTTTCGATGAGAGGGAGGGAGGCAGGGAGTGTGAGATGGGCAGACAAGGACCTGTCCCTGTCCTTACACAACTGCATTTGGACTCTCTTCTCTCGCACCTCACTTTGTAATGCCTAATCTGCCATGGTACAATCTGCCCAGGCACTGCTTAGCTCAGTTGCAGAGACAGAAGGACCAGCATCAGAATGAAAGCGCATTGCTCCGACAGACACAGCCCACTGCTCCAGCACCAACATCTGACGGCATGTTGGTGCCTCCACTGCCCTGGCTCCTCCCTTTCTCCTTACAATCTAAGTTCAAGTGCACTGGATCATTTTCCTTCTTTATGCTTTCCCTGTTCCCTTCTACCACAGGGCCTTTGCACATGCTATGTAGCCTCCACATGGGATCTTCTCCCCCTCTTCACCTGGCTATCTGACACTCTCTCTTCTACCTTAGTCCAAACATCACTAACCTCCCCAACCATGCCAATTCTCCCTGTCAGACACTCTCACTGTTCCACAAATCTTTCATTCAAAGTATTTATTATGGTTAAAATGTTCCATTTGTGTGTGCAATGCTGTTGGCAACCTAAATAACAGACAGAGACTCTCTAAAGAAAATATTTATTCGGGAATGGGCATTGCAGTGAGAATATGCGTGCCATGGTAAACCGTGTGTGTGTTCAGGGAGGTCAAGGAAGACAAAGGTTTTTAAAGGAAAAATGATTGTATTGAGATTATTATCCCTGGCTACAAGGATCAATAACAAGGGTGGCGTCAGTCGAGGTTGGACAGGCTGTTGCCGGGCAGATGTCCTTGCAGAAGTAATTTTTTGTGTAAGGTTGTGGTGGCTTTTGTGCAAGGTTGCAGTTTTTGCAGAGTCTTTTGTGATATAGTGTTTGTTATCAGGCATTTATGCATGAGAACCTCCCTTCATGTCCTTTTCTGGCTCTGTTTGTCAGGGTGTTTTGTTTTTTTCTTTAATCACAAGTGACTCCATTTTGATTCTGACAACTTTTACACTGTAAAATCACTCCCCGGCAGACAGATGCAGCGGGAGGGGAAAGACCATTTCTGTTTAAGCATCTAACACAGTGTCAGGCACTTAGTAGATGCTCAACAAGTTGTTTTCAATAAATGCTTAAATATTGTATCCTGTCTGGTTGCAAAAATATATTCATCATAATAAAAATAAACTATAATAAAAATATATTCATCATAATAGAAATAAATGAACTAGGCATGTACTGCTGTTGAAGGTGTCACTGCCCTTATTGTGGGCCATTTTTTGAGTGCAAGGCACCGTGGAGAGTGGCAGCAAACAAGACATGCCTCTGTCCTCATGCGGCTGAAGATCTAGTAGATATACAATGTCTCCAGCGAGAGAAAACAAGTACTAGCAATTCAGAACAAGAGGCCCACTGGGGTAGAAGAGGGATTGGTAAAAGGGAGGACAGGAAATATGCACCAAAATGAGACATTAATATAGCATTTCTATTCACAAATGAGACAGTGACCTTGGGGAATCTCTATAAAACCTAAGAACTCACTGAACAGAAAATGACCGTTCTGTATAAGATTCTAATTAAATGCATTATTGTTGTATCTGATTGTGCTAGTACCTGTTGCTAATCCATGCTGCAATGATTCACACTAAAAAAAAAAAAAAAAAAAAAAAAAAAAAATTGGTTATAAGAACCATCCCAGTGCATTTCTAGATGAGAACACAG
>NW_007729809.1:132764-134825 GCF_000696425.1 Galeopterus variegatus | reverse complement strand
AAAAGTATTTTTTTTTTTTTTGTTTTTGTTATATCCTGTTTTTAAACCATGCTGGAAAAATTTCCACAAAAAAAAAAAAAAAAAAAAAAAAAAAAAGCAATTCGCGAATAAGAACCATCCCAGTGCATTTCTAGATGAGAACACAGTGACTACTGTCATCACACACCTGTGAAACAGCTTCATTAGCAAGGCTAGGCAAGGAAGAAAACCCTAGGGCAAGATGTGGGATGGAGTGAAACAGACAAATATGCATTTATTTTCTCTTTACTTCAGATACTGCATTACATTTCAAGGTAACTTTAGAACTTAAAACCTCAAAATGATGTGGAGAACAGGAGGGGCACCTTCAGTGGAAAAGATATTTAAATTTGAAAGGTGAAAGCAAAGGGAAGTTTTGATTAAATAATAACACAGAGCAATCTATGCCCTGGAATTCCTGCAAAAGGGGCTGCAGCCGGGGGAGGGGCCCACATGCCCAGCGGAACCTCAAGCAGGCGCTGACCTCAGGAACTACACGCTTCCCCCAAGTTGCAGCCAGCTCCTTGACTTTTTGTTCCAGAATGAACTCCACCAGTTGTAGCTACCAGGCAACCTTCCCTTTCCCTCCATGCTAAATAAAAACAGACAACCATGAAGCGTCAGACACTTGAGGAGAACCTGCAGTGTGAAAGAGAGAGAATGACAAAGAGGGGAATGTGATTCCAGAAGAAATAAAAATAATTAATGGAACAGAAGAGAAATTAATAGGAAGACATCCCGGAATTAGAATCTCAGAAAGATTTGGGAAGATACCTTATTCATAAAACAAAAGCAGAAAAATGCTGTGAAAGAGAAATAGAGAACAAAAAAAATTTTTTTGAAAAGTAAAAAACTGGATTGCCAAAAATAGTAACAATAATAAAAGATGAAATTAATAAAATCTGCCAAATCATAGACCAAAAAGTTAGGCAACCAGAGATAAGAGAAATAGAGGAATGCTCCATGGGCCTTGGTCACCCCTTTCATCTGCTTTCCCCCTTTTGTATTTTTTTTTATGTTGGAATATCTTATCTGCTGATATCTATTAGATTAGAAGTGAATTATCCTCCATGGGACCAAGTTCTGAGCAGACAAATGAAAAACGGCCCACTGCCAGGCACATCATTGTAAAGTTTCAGGACACAAAGCATTTAACAGAAGAACCTAAAAGCTTCCAGACATGAAAAAAATAAAATAAAAGGTCACCTACAAAGGAACACAAGTCAGACTGGCATGCAGGGAACATGAGCTATTAGAAGGCACGGAACACTGTGTTCAAACTTCTGTGAAAACTGCTGACTACCAGCCTCAAATTCTAAACCCAGCCAAATGATCAAATGGGAAGCTGAATTAAAGAACAGATTCAGACATGCAAGGACTGAAAAATATACCTCCTGTCGGTCTTTTCTTTGGAGGTTACCTGAAAATGAACTTTTGCTTATTGTTTGCTTATTTTAAGGAGTAAAGTAAGAAAGAAGAAAATAACAATCTGGTAACAGTTGGATCTAGTGAGGGCCTCCCAAGAGGGCAGCTCTGCCGCAGGACTTGGAGCAAGCAGGAAGAGGGAGGTCTCCTAGGGAGGGGTCTTGGGGGAAAAGGGCACCTGCACAGAGAGCTGAGAGTCTGGAAAAATAGGAGAACGTGATAAAGGTACTAAATGCAAGCAATAAATGAAAAGAATTAGAAACTACTGCAAGAGAGAAACTTCTCATAGAGGCAGCATATTGTAGTGCTCAGGAGCAAGGCCTCTGGACCTCTGTGGGTTCGAATCTGACTCTGCCACTTACCAGCTGTGTGACCTTGAGTGAGTGACTCAGCCTTTCTGTGCTCAGTTTCTCATCTCTCAAACAGAGATGATAATAGGACTAACATAAGGCTGTTGTGAGGAGCTAAATGAGTTAATATTGGTAACACTCGTAGAAAAAAAGAATTTGTCAAATGGTAAGTGCTATATAAGATTTTTTAAATAACTAAAATGCCCTAAAAGCCGTATGAAAATTAGTCATCCACACAGAAGAAATAGGTCCCAAAGATGACAATAAG
>NW_007729809.1:130100-132325 GCF_000696425.1 Galeopterus variegatus | reverse complement strand
AATAAATGAAAAGAATTAGAAACTACTGCAAGAGAGAAACTTCTCATAGAGGCAGCATATTGTAGTGCTCAGGAGCAAGGCCTCTGGACCTCTGTGGGTTCGAATCTGACTCTGCCACTTACCAGCTGTGTGACCTTGAGTGAGTGACTCAGCCTTTCTGTGCTCAGTTTCTCATCTCTCAAACAGAGATGATAATAGGACTAACATAAGGCTGTTGTGAGGAGCTAAATGAGTTAATATTGGTAACACTCGTAGAAAAAAAGAATTTGTCAAATGGTAAGTGCTATATAAGATTTTTTAAATAACTAAAATGCCCTAAAAGCCGTATGAAAATTAGTCATCCACACAGAAGAAATAGGTCCCAAAGATGACAATAAGCTTAAAGAATAACGAATGTGATGGTTTCCAAGTGATAGACTAACGTCAAAGTTTAAAGTCATTGCATCTTGGGGAGTAGGGAAGGGCAGGGAGTGGAAAGCATGTATTTTTCCTCTGAACAATAAAGAAGAAAGGCAGACAAAACTTCCAGGAAAAAAACCCCTCAACCTCTTCCCTTCCCCCCCAAAAAAAATCATACATAAGAAAGTCAGAGTCTGTATATAGGACAAAGTAAAACATGGTGAGCTTATGCATACATCAGAGAGTACAAGGAAGGAGCCCATGAGCATGTGATGCTTGGTGAAAGCCAGCCAGCTCCTGAGTGTAAACTCATAAGATGGCGTGCAAAGAAGATTTGTAATTGAGTGGGCAGGAGCAGGAGACTGTGGCTTCAATTGTCAACCAGTATTTCCTAGCTGATTTTATAGACACCAGGCACACACATGAATCACTTTGATAAAGTTTTTCAAAAACAACTCTATATCTAGACAGAGTTTCACTTCCTCGCCCCCTTCCCAAATGGGCTCCCTCCAAGAAAACAAAGAGTGAAGTCCGGTCCTTTCTCAAACCCAAAGACAACAAGAAATAAAAGGAATAAGCAAAATATGGTTCCAAGTCAAAAGACCAGGATATCCTAGAATTCTGGTAATTGCTCTTATTAGAAATGTTGCAATCGGGTCACCCAGTGCCAAGGAGGTATTGTCAAGTACCCGCTACTCATGACGGGTTTTGTCAAGTACCCGCACAACGTGACAGCTGTCGCTACTGTCAGTGTAACAAATTGCACCACCATGTGCCACGGCCTGAGTCTCTCCTTGCTCAGCTGTCCCTCCAGAATTTGAAGATTTCGCTCTCAGGAGTCTGTGTGCTTGGGGACGGAGGGGGAGGAGGTGTGGTGATGAGTGTGTATTTTCCCTGGGTTTCTGCGATCCACAGCTGGATCCTTCAAACTGACAGCTGGACCTCCTAGCGTCCCTTCCCTCAGACATTCCTCGGGTCCCTGCAGATTCCATTCCTGGACTCTGTCCTGATGAGCTCACGTGTAACTCGATTATAGCTCATTTCATGCAGCATCGTCATGCGCACCCCTCTGTCTCCTCTACCCGTTGGTGAACCCTTGAAGGAAAAGACCAACCGTGCCACACTCATCACTGTACCTCCAGTGCCTGGCACAGTGACATTGTAACTTAGAGGGAGAGAGGGAGGGAGGGGAGAGGAAAGAGAGCCTCTGAGCCTCACTTTCTTCCTTGCTGTACTTTTCCATTTTTGGTTTTCTTGTTGCTAAACATTTTTGGAATTTATGAACCTGCCTTCTAAGGATAACAGAGCATAAAAATGACCAAATGCTGAGACAGAAGAAGAGATTCTGATTGGAAACCTATCTGCATGCTCTCAGCCCACCTCCCCAGGCCATGCACCCTCCCTGGGTGACTCTGTCCCCCTTGAAGACCTCAGTGACACCGTTACACTATTGACCTGCAATTCTGTATTTCCAGTCCAGACCTTGCCCCTGAGCTCCAGATCATACATCCAGCCACCTGCTGGCCTCCTCCACTGGGACATTGCACAAGCACTTCCAACTCAGCCAGGCCAGCAATGAACTCCTAACTGGTCTCCCTGCCTCCAGGCCCACGCCTACGACTACCCTCTCCCAGGGCTGCAGATCTGGACATGATATTGCTGGCTTAAGGTCCTTCAATGCCCCACCCCCACCCTGTGCCATGCCACTACCTGTAGGATAAAGTCCAAGGTCCTTAGAAATGCAGATGAGGCCTCCGGTTCCTTAGCACCCAGCCTCCTCCTCCCCCCCGCCCCTCCCCCTGCCCTGCTCTTTCTCCTCCTCCTCC
>NW_007729809.1:126234-129183 GCF_000696425.1 Galeopterus variegatus | reverse complement strand
CAGCCTCCTCCTCCCCCCCGCCCCTCCCCCTGCCCTGCTCTTTCTCCTCCTCCTCCTCCACTTCCATCCCCTCCCGCTGCTCCCCTCTTGCAGTCATACGCCCCAGATCCCCAGACCCACTGTGCTGTTTCTTACCTCCGTGCTTGGCCAACTGTTATGGCTCTTTCAATACTCTGCATAAGACTCACCTCTTAGAAGCATTTTTCAGAAATTGCTTCTAAACCCCCACCCATGCGAGGTGAGTTATAAACCCTACATCCCTCCTACCACAAAGGCTTATGGTAAACAGCAAGCGCCTTATGTTTATGATGGAGTGGGCCCCTCCTGTGTGCAGAACTGAGCTCAGAGAAGTTGGGTAACTTGCTCAATGTCATGCACATCCTGTAAGCGGCAGAGTTGTGACCAGGATTTTGGACTCCTAATCCGATTCCCCTTCATGGGTGGTAAAAATTCTCTGTAATTCGGCCTTGAAGCGGGATTATCCCGCTTCACATCTCCGTCCATTGCTTCCCGTCTTGCTGGTAGACGCGCCCTGGGCAGGGCTGGCCGCAGAGACTCAGCTGATGGCCTTACTCGCCTGCCTCTCTCGGACACCATCACCACTGCCTTGCACGCTGGCCAGAGACTGGGCTGGGGACCTGGTAACCATGAGCTCCAGCCCCAAGATCTGGAGATTGGGGACACTCGGCCGTGGGAAGTAGCCTGAGGCCACCTCTGTGACTACTGGGCCTGCACCCCCACCCATGAGACGAGGGGGTCACTTACCAGGACTTCCTGCCCCTTCTCCTCACAGAGGGTAGCTTTGCTCACGCCAGGCTCAACTGCCACTAACTGCCTGCTGGTCAGCGTTCCTGGCCTCCCATTGGGCCCCGTCCCTGTCAATCTCTCAGTAGCAGGATTTCTGCTCCTCACAGTTCCCGGGGCCAGGCCCTGCCAGCAGCCTTCCTCATTCATTTATCCGCAGCCTCTGGATCCACCTCCAGGACGAATCTCTCACTCTGGTGGGCACTGTGCTAGGCCCAGTGTCCTCTGCAATCTTTGGCCCACACTCTGTTCCAGAGCCCCGTCTACACTGTGAGCTCCTCAAGGGTGGAGACTTGGTGTTGCTTTTGTTTTCTATCTCAAGGCTTAGGACAGGCCGCAGGAGAGACTAATGAGCAGTTAGGCCTTATCACCTGCTCCCTGGACCATTCCAACAGCCCTCTTTTGAGCCTCCCCACCCCAAACTTCTGGCCTCCAATCTCCTCTCCATGGTGGAAGGATCAAGGCTTAAGATCTATGGCCGCAGCAGGTTACATGATGTTGTGACACTTACAGCACAGCTGCAGGGCCGGGTGGATGCACCACGAGAAAAGACCCAGAGGGGCAGGTTGGGACCTATTCCCAAGAGGCTATAGCAAAATATCCTCCCAAACCATAGAGGTTCATAGAGCCAGATCTGTGGACAGGGTCCAGAGCCTGGACTGGGCACAAGGGGCGAGGCTGCTGCTGGCCCCTGAACCGCTGAACATGGGGTCTTGGGAGATCCAAGAAGACAGCCTCCATGGGCAGAGCAGAGAGCAAAGTGCAAACACAGTCCCAGAGACCAGCTGAAGGGCTGCGCCTAAGCTTGCAACCAGGTCCAGGCAGTGAGGCTGTGGTGAGAGGAAAAAGAAACCAGCAGGTGCAGATGGGAGAGGCAGGATCTGAACAAGGACCTCGAGGGTGGCTGCACAGGCTCTTAGTAGATGCGTGTAATCACATTCATGGTAAGGACGGTCTGTCAAGGACAACCAATGGCATGAGTACTAATATGACCTTTTCCTGTTTGCACTAGGGAGCCATTGAATGTTTTTTAATCAGGAAGGTAACAAAATCATGTCCATGCCTGAAGGAGGATGGATCACAGGAAGAAAAGATTAGAAAGCAGCCAAATGTCCCTAGCTCCATCAGGAGCTCATCAGACATTCAGAAACTGCTGCAGGCAAACTCTGACACATCTCTGGAATGGTGCAGTCCTGCTTTGGAGGCTGCGTATATCCATGGCAATAAACCGCAGGTTCCTGAAGAGTATTTCCTCTCATCTCAAAATGAAAAAGCATAATGAAGACATTTATAGCAACTTCACTCACATTAATGTTTGAAGACCATACATTTCGAATCCACCCGGGGTCTCTCATTATTGGAATCTGAAAAACAAAAACATTAGAAATCAATTAATGGAAATGTGCCGGAATTAGATAGTGGTGATGGTTGCACATCTCGTGAATATACTGAAAACCACTGAACTGTACACTTTACCTTGGTGAATTTTATGGCATGTGAATTATATCTCAATTTTTAAAAAAGGAAATGAAGAGGAAGGATCTGTTGACTTTGAGCACACTGAGAATGTAAAGTCACAGTAAGTACACAAGGCCCATTGTGAGGTCGTAGACTCTCTCTCTCTCATGCCTTCACTTTTTCTGCATCTTCTCTTCCTTCCCAAAGCACAAGTATCCTATCGGCAAAGCCACAGGAGGCCAGGCCGCGTGGGAAAATGATGGCCTTGGAAGTCAGAAGACACACGTTCAAGAGCTGCCTCCACTGGCTCTTCGGTATATGCTGCACGGGGCTTATCTTCTTATCTGCGAAATGGGGGTAACAATAACCCCTGCCCTGCTGAGCTAACGGTGGTGTTGTGAGCATAAACTGAGTCCATTCAGGGAAAAGGGCAAGAGCCAATTCGCACATTAGCTATTCAGACTCCTGGTGTGGCATATCCTAGCAACCGGACCCGTGTCATCCACCTGTCCTGCAAGTGCCCCAGTTAAAGCTGCCCAAAGGGCTGCCGACCGCACCGGCTCAGCCCAGCCTTTCTAAGGGACGTGTCAGTTGTCCTAGGCCTGAAGTTATACTTAAATTATACTCAAAATCTACATGCTTTGAGCTCAACTAAAGCAGCCCAGAATAAACAGCCCTTGAGGGCCC
>NW_007729809.1:118756-125794 GCF_000696425.1 Galeopterus variegatus | reverse complement strand
CAAAATCTACATGCTTTGAGCTCAACTAAAGCAGCCCAGAATAAACAGCCCTTGAGGGCCCGTACTCCTACTCCCCTAGTACTGTCACTCCCTCACCCTGCCACCCAACCTGCTACCTGTCTGAACTGTTGAGCTTTTCCAACCCATGTTTGCTGGTTGACTAACAGTTAATGGTGTTATTTTACATCACTGTGTACTGAGTAGCTCTCAGGGCTGTGCACCCCGTTAGGTACTGAGAATGCAGTGATTAGGGAGAGTGAATCTTGTCCCTGAGTCACTCACAATCTGGTGGAGGGCAGGAGGATAAGTAAAACATTTGCTGTGGTCAGGGCTACCATCAAGGTGTGCCCAGGCTGGGAGCCCAGAGGAGGGAACCATCCCTGCCTGCAGGGACACAGGGGAGGCTCTGTGCCATCTGCAGAAGGCAATGTCTGAGTGCTTCTGAAGGATGAATGGGAGTCTTGGGGGAAGAGAGGATGAAAAGGGGCCTCCCAAGCAGAGTGGAGAGCATGGTCAAAGAACCAAAGTCATCACATGCATGCTGGGAACCAGGAGGAGTGCCCCATAATGGGAGAATAGCTGCAGCCTGTGCACGTGGCCACAGAGGGGCACCAGGAGGGGACAGTGGGACAGGAGGCAGTGTGGCAAAGCTCTTTATGTAAACAAAGGGGCAACTGCTACAATCAAGTCAGGAAGGGGTCTGGAGTCCTCAGTCTTGGCAAAGATGCCCTGAGGCTCCGCAGAGCACAGTCTGAGAGCCACGGAGAGGATCAGTGGGCTCTGTGTCTACCAAGGATCACACCAGCCACGGTGCGGGGGTGCACTGCAGGCAGAAGGAAGCTTTCTCCAGCAAAGGATGCCAGGCTGTGGGCTGAGGTGATGACAGTGGATGAAGGGGAAGGGTGCCTCCGAACGCGTCTGGATGGTAGGGTCGCCTGGACATGGTGAGTGTCTTGGACTGGGTGGGTGAAAACCAGAGAGGTTTTGAGGATGGCTGAAGTTTCCGGCCTGGGTGACCAGGTAGATGATGGTATTATTTACTAAGTTAGGAAAGCAGAAAGAATGAATCTGGGGAGGAATATTCTAGTCTCCTGGAACCACATCTGAAATAAAAAGGGTAGATTTTCCTGTAAGACAGAAGTGGGGAGGGAAGGCAGATGTGATTGTGGGGTTCTACCCACATCTGGATGCTGGCTATGAAAGTGGGGCAAGGGAACTGGTCTCTTCATGTATGGTTGCTTAATGCGGCGGCTAATTTCCCAGTTTCGGCTGAGCAAAGCAAGTGAAAGACTTCTTGGAACCCAGTTGCTGCTTCCACGTCAGCTCCTGTGGACTATTTCAGCATGCTGCAGAAAGTCCTGCAACTTGGACACAGGGGACCATCCAACTCAAATTCTTCAGGGGCCACAAGCACAGTCACACGGGCACCAGCATTCTCTGTGCACAATAGTTGGATCGATTTCATACTCACGAGGTAGGCTAGGAAGGCTGCCAACCATTTAAACACACAGTGCTTGGATTTGGTCCTGACTCAAAGTGAAGTATCAAATCAAATACCGAATATACATTTTCTTATTGCCGGGGCAGCAAGGTCTCTGACACCCTTCCACCCCCGCTAAGAGTTTGGGTTGATTTCAGACATTTAAATACAAACACAAGAACACCAAAAGTGGTGAACCAGTATATTTCAACAATAATATCTTTCAAAGCTAAGATGAAAGTAATCTCATTCCACCCCACAACTATTCATCTGGTGTTATTCAAAACTCTAACACAAAATGCGAGGCTCAGACTTTGGACCCTGGGCACCAAGCAGTTAGCAGTCAGTAGTCACAGCGAACGTCACAGATGAACTTGGGTTTGAACCTATTTCCCCAACTAAGAGCTGCACAGCCTTTGGCAAGGAACCTAAGCTTCCAAAGCCTCAGTCCTCTCACTGAGTTATCTCATAGAGTTGATGTGAAACTCAAGAGATAATACCGTGTGAAACAGTAATGGTCTGTACAGACGATGAGGATGAGCGGGAGACTCGAGGTCAGGAACAGGTGAGCATCTTCTGCACGGCTGGCTTGCTTTCACCTTATCTGCACTGCGAGTTGTACAATTGCCCAGGTCCTTCTTTAGACACTGGCTGCCACAACCACATTTCTGTTCTTCTCCTTGCAAGTGTGTAGGACTCTATGAAATGCAGGTTTCTCTTAGCTCCGTTCTTGACTCTGTTTCCTGTCTCAACTCCTTTCTTCCTTTGATTTCTCACTTAAGTTTCTGTAACTGTTGTGGACTATCCGTGCCCCCTCCCCACATTCATATGCTGAAGCTCTAATACCCAGTATAACGGTGGGGACTTAGGGGGTGATCCAGTCATGATAACGGGGTCCCCGTGAGTGGCTTCGTGCCCTTACAAGAAGAAGCTGAGAGAGGTGATCTCCCTCTCTCCACCATGCTCCTCCCCAGAACCCCACCGTGCTGGCACCCGATCTTAGACTTCTAGGCTCCAGACGTGCGAGAAGTAAATTTCTGTTATTTAAGCCACCTGATCTGTGATGTTTTTGTTATTGCAGCCCAAGCTAAGACAGAAATCCTGTCGTGTTTTGAACCATCTTTTGATCAGGCTTAGATGAGATATTTAATGTCAAGTGCTCAACAGATATTAGCTGTTATCACCATCACCCACCACCATCATCATATCAATCATCATCATCATCGTACCCTCTGTTGAAAGGTGGATAAATTGGGTCCTAGCTCTAACCCTGGCTTTCTGGGTGACTTTGGCAAGTTCCTTCAGCTCTCNCAAAATCTACATGCTTTGAGCTCAACTAAAGCAGCCCAGAATAAACAGCCCTTGAGGGCCCTTACTCCTACTCCCCTAGTACTGTCACTCCCTCACCCTGCCACCCAACCTGCTACCTGCCTGAACTGTTGAGCTTTTCCAACCCATGTTTGCTGATTGACTAACAGTTAATGGTGTTATTTTACATCACTGTGTACTGAGTAGCTCTCAGGGCTGTGCACCCCGTTAGGTACTGGGAATGCAGTGATTAGGGAGAGTGAATCTTGTCCCTGAGTCACTCACAATCTGGTGGAGGGCAGGAGGATAAGTAAAACATTTGCTGTGGCCAGGGCTACCATCAAGGTGTGCCCAGGCTGGGAGCCCAGAGGAGGGAGCCATCCCTGCCTGCAGGGACACAGGGGAGGCTCTGTGCCATCTGCAGAAGGCAATGTCTGAGTGCTTCTGAAGGATGAATGGGAATCTTGGGGGAAGAGAGGATGAAAAGGGGCCTCCCAAGCAGAGTGGAGAGCATGGTCAAAGAACCAAAGTCGTCACATGCATGCTGGGAACCAGGAGGAGTGCCCCGTAATGGGAGAATAGCTGCAGCCTGTGCACGTGGCCACAGAGGGGCACCGGGAGGGGACAGTGGGACAGGAGGCAGTGTGGCGAAGCTCTTTATGTAAACAAAGGGGCAACTGCTACGATCAAGTCAGGAAGGGGTCTGGAGTCCTCAGTCTTGGCAAAGATGCCCTGAGGCTCCGCAGAGCACAGTCTGAGAGCCGCGGAGAGGATCAGTGGGCTCTGTGTCTCCCAAGGATCACACCAGCCACAGTGCGGGGGTGCACTGCAGGCAGAAGGAAGCTTTCTCCAGCAAAGGATGCCAGGCTGTGGGCTGAGGTGATGACAGTGGATGAAGGGGAAGGGTGCCTCCGAACGCGTCTGGATGGTAGGGTCGCCTGGACATGGTGAGTGTCTTGGACTGGGTGGGTGAAAACCAGAGAGGTTTTGAGGATGGCTGAAGTTTCCGGCCTGGGTGACCAGGTAGATGATGGTATTATTTACTAAGTTAGGAAAGCAGAAAGAATGAATCTGGGGAGGAATATTCTAGTCTCCTGGAACCACATCTGAAATAAAAAGGGTAGATTTTCCTGTAAGACAGAAGTGGGGAGGGAAGGCAGATGTGATTGTGGGGTTCTACCCACATCTGGATGCTGGCTATGAAAGTGGGGCAAGGGAACTGGTCTCTTCATGTATGGTTGCTTAATGCGGCGGCTAATTTCCCAGTTTCGGCTGAGCAAAGCAAGTGAAAGACTTCTTGGAACCCAGTTGCTGCTTCCACGTCAGCTCCTGTGGACTATTTCAGCATGCTGCAGAAAGTCCTGCAACTTGGACACAGGGGACCATCCAACTCAAATTCTTCAGGGGCCACAAGCACAGTCACACGGGCACCAGCATTCTCTGTGCACAATAGTTGGATCGATTTCATACTCACGAGGTAGGCTAGGAAGGCTGCCAACCATTTAAACACACAGTGCTTGGATTTGGTCCTGACTCAAAGTGAAGTATCAAATCAAATACCGAATATACATTTTCTTATTGCCGGGGCAGCAAGGTCTCTGACACCCTTCCACCCCCGCTAAGAGTTTGGGTTGATTTCAGACATTTAAATACAAACACAAGAACACCAAAAGTGGTGAACCAGTATATTTCAACAATAATATCTTTCAAAGCTAAGATGAAAGTAATCTCATTCCACCCCACAACTATTCATCTGGTGTTATTCAAAACTCTAACACAAAATGCGAGGCTCAGACTTTGGACCCTGGGCACCAAGCAGTTAGCAGTCAGTAGTCACAGCGAACGTCACAGATGAACTTGGGTTTGAACCTATTTCCCCAACTAAGAGCTGCACAGCCTTTGGCAAGGAACCTAAGCTTCCAAAGCCTCAGTCCTCTCACTGAGTTATCTCATAGAGTTGATGTGAAACTCAAGAGATAATACCGTGTGAAACAGTAATGGTCTGTACAGACGATGAGGATGAGCGGGAGACTCGAGGTCAGGAGCAGGTGAGCATCTTCTGCACGGCTGGCTTGCTTTCACCTTATCTGCACTGCGAGTTGTACAATTGCCCAGGTCCTTCTTTAGGCACTGGCTGCCACAACCACATTTCTGTTCTTCTCCTTGCAAGTGTGTAGGACTCTATGAAATGCAGGTTTCTCTTAGCTCCGTTCTTGACTCTGTTTCCTGTCTCAACTCCTTTCTTCCTTTGATTTCTCACTTAAGTTTCTGTAACTGTTGTGGACTATCCGTGCCCCCTCCCCTCATTCATATGCTGAAGCTCTAATACCCAGTATAACGGTGGGGACCTTAGGGGGTGATCCAGTCATGATAACGGGGTCCCCGTGAGTGGCTTCATGCCCTTACAAGAAGAAGCTGAGAGAGGTGATCTCCCTCTCTCCACCATGCTCCTCCCCAGAACCCCACCGTGCTGGCACCCCGATCTTAGACTTCTAGGCTCCAGACGTGCGAGAAGTAAATTTCTGTTATTTAAGCCACCTGATCTGTGATGTTTTTGTTATTGCAGCCCGAACTACAACAGAAATCCTGCCGTGTTTTGAACCATCTTTTGATCAGGCTTAGATGAGATATTTAATGTCAAGTGCTCAACAGATATTCGCTGTCATCACCATCACCCACCACCATCATCATATCAATCACATCATCATCATCGCACCCTCTGTTGAAAGGTGGATGAATTGGGTCCTAGCTCTAACCCTGGCTTTCTGGGTGACTTTGGCAAGTTCCTTCAGCTCTCTGGATTGAAGTTCCCTCATTTATCAATTGCATGGGTTAGATTAAAGCAAGGGTTCCCAACTGGCCGACTAGGACACAACTATCCTCCACGTGCAGTACCTCCTCCTCTGCCTATGACATTACACACATCACCCCCTGGTTAAAACTTTCGGTGGCTCCCCATTGCTCAGGAGTGCAAGGCCCTGCACCATCCGCTGCTGCCTGTCTCTCTCACCTCACCTCCTCTCCCCACACCCTGCTTTCGACTCCTGGGACATGTCACACTGCCCCTGTCTCAGTGCCTTTGCCCCACTGGTTTCTGCCAGTCAAAGGTTCACCCTCCACCCAAATCTATCCTTGGAGCCAGACCCATGACTCCAAAGCCAGCTCTCCGTGGGGCCTCCTCAGATTTCCCCCTTGGCATATAATCACCCTCCTCTGTGCTCCCCCAGCATTCCTCAGAGGAGGCAGAGCAGTTCAGTAGGCAAAAGAGGAGCTGGGAGTCAGGTGGCAGGTTCCAGCTGTGGCTGAGCCACTGAGGAAGGCTGAGGCTGACTCACCGTGTGGCCTTGGGCAAGCCCTGCTCCTCCATGTACCTGGCTCCCTTCTCAGTCCTGTTAGCTGGCAGAGATGACCTCTAAGAGTCTAGGTGAACGTTACCACCCCCCACACCTAAACAGCGGGTCCTGGGTGCCAAACGGATGTGTAACTGTGACAATTGCTGAGTGTCTTTTTCTCAGTGAAGCCTGCTTCAGTTCACTTCTCCAGAATTTCTTCAAATTAAACCCCTGAAGTCCAGCCAGCCTCCTCTAAATGGCCCACCGAGTCATAACTAATGGAGATCACTCACTCTTCATTGGAATATGTCAGAAGAGTGATTGGTCAAGCGTGACCATGTCTGGGGTGGATGCTATCATCTCAGCAGGCAGACTGGCACCCCGGGGACAATCCCACGGATATTTCAATGAAAGCTACGAATTTTCCCCCTCCCCCAAAAATGCACATACATCCAGAATCTTGCACACAATTTTAAGGGTCTCATAAACCCCTTCAGCCCACCTAGAAATACATTTTGGTTAATGGGTCCCCGGATATAGACCTCACTCCACAGTTGAAGACTTAGATGTTCCAGGGGGGATATGGCCACTCAAGGTCACACAGTGAGGTGATGTAAGGCTGAAATCAGATCCAGCCAGTGCTGTAACCTGGGGTCCTCGAGGGGCTCCCCAGAATAGCGTAGAGATGGAAAGAGAATCCGTAATGAAGAGAATTGAAGGGGCCGGCCCGGTGGCGCACTTGGTAGAGTGCGGCACTTGGGAGTGCGGCGGCGCTCCCGCCGAGGGTTCAGATCCCATGTAGAGACCGGTCCGCTCACTGGTTGAGTGTGGTGCGGGCGCAACACCAAGGGTTGCGATCCCATTGCCGGTCACGAAAAAAGACAAAAAAAAAAAAGAGAGAGAGAGAGAGAATTGAAT
>NW_007729809.1:116309-118581 GCF_000696425.1 Galeopterus variegatus | reverse complement strand
GAGTGCGGCACTTGGGAGTGCGGCGGCGCTCCCGCCGAGGGTTCAGATCCCATGTAGAGACCGGTCCGCTCACTGGTTGAGTGTGGTGCGGGCGCAACACCAAGGGTTGCGATCCCATTGCCGGTCACGAAAAAAGACAAAAAAAAAAAAGAGAGAGAGAGAGAGAATTGAATCTAAGCCCTGGTTATGATACTTAACAACACTTTGGTAGGTCACTTCATGCCTTAGAAATCCCACTTCTTCAGTTACAGAATGAGGTTGGTAATACCCACTCCATGGTCAAAGCTAGCACGGGCAGGAGCTTCTGACGTCTGTCTCTCTGACCCACTCTTGGAGTTCATATGATGAGATAAGCCCACCCAGATAATCCAGGACTATCTCTATTTTAAGATCAGGGATGAGTAACATTAATTCCACCTGCAACCCTCATTCTTCCTGTGCCGTGCAATGTAGCCTAGTAACAGGTCCCAAGGATTGGGGCATGGGCATCTTTGGGGGCTGTTCTGCCTGCTACAGCCTCATAATGAAACTGCCTGCCTCCTTTTGCCACCCTGCAGTTCATTCTCCTCACCACAGCCAAAGTCTTCTTTTTGCAACACAATCTGATCACGTCGCCTTCATGATTAAAACCATTCAATAACTTCTCACTGCTTTTAAAAGTAAATATTTACAATTCACACAATTTTTTAAACCCTCCTGAACTTGGTGAACAAAGCTTCCCCACACACTTCCAGTCTCATCTCCCACCTCTATCACCCCAGCCTTTTAACTTACTCCATCCAGCCACAGGACCTTTGCACATGCTAGTCCCTCTGCCCGAGACACACTTCAGCTGGATAGCTACTGCTCATCTCCCAGACCACAGACAAGAGTCACCTCTTCAGAAGAGCTGTCCCCAGCCTCCTCAACTTGAGAATGCACCCTCTCTTAGCACCCTTATCACTCCTTCAGAGCACCTAGCACAGTTTGCAAATTTACATTTGTGTGCATATCAGTTCAGCTAATGACAGCCTCCTCCACAAGGGCCAGCACCAGCTCTTTTCATCATTTGTCCCCAGCAGTGCCTGGCATATGGCAGATAGTCAATAATACCTGTTGAGTGGGAGAATAAAGGTATGATGTTCTCAAAGTGCTAATGAAGACCCTGGAACTTGGAAGGTCAAGGAACAGCTAGTGAGGGGGTGGTGAGTGAACTGGGTTTGACCCCGGTTTGACTGGCTTCAGAGCCATGACATCACACCATCTGCATTTCAGGCTACTGGTTATGGGAGGGGCTGGGGATGGCCCTATTGTCGTACTTTTCCTGGTGCTGGGCTCATGTACTGGGCCTTTGTCTGACCAACTTTGTGGCCAGTAACCACTCAACCACTCAGGGGAAGTTTTTGCCTGGCCCCTGGTCATGTCCTCCTGAGCATCTGAGTGAGAACTGAGCTCCCCCAGGCCTCACTGTTTACCCGCAGTTACCGCCCTGTCCCCAGGGCCGAGGATTCACCCAGACACCTGAAACATAAGTGTGCCTGGCCTCTGGAGGACTCTCAACAAGCAGGCACCCAGGCAGAAGAAGCTCCATGGAACAGAGCCCTGTAATGGGAGCCTGGGGAGACAAAGGACCAGACTTGCAGGATCTTGGCTGTGCCACCATGAGCAGTTTGCCCCTTGTCTTGGCCTCAGTGTCCCTGAGTGTGGTGCTTCCTGCTTGGATATTCTGTGATTTTAGTGTGTATCTACTACACAATCTATGATTTCAGACTTTATGGGCACCCTGTATAGAAGGGACTTTAGATTTAACTATATGTAGGATGAGGAAGAGACCTTGGATTTAAGTCCCAGGTCCTGCCCAAAAGAGGTGACAACCCCATTGCAGACACCCACCCAAGCCTCAAATTCTATATGCAGCCACTGGAAAGGCAGCTTCAGAGAGGTGATGTACCNACCCAGCTCTGCCTCCAGGCGGGGTCCTCACAGATGCCCTCATTGCTTCAGGCCCAGATGCAACCCCAAAAGAGTGCTTAAGACAGAAGGCTTACACTTCACGTAAGATATGTAGGGCGTGTGTGTGTGTGTGTGTGTGTGTGTGTGTTAGATTCAAGACACCTCACATTCTTTAGTACTCCTCCTATTGAGAGACAGAGTCTAATAACCCTCTTCTTAAATCTGAGCTGGCCTGAGTGGCTTGCTTGTTCAATAACATGCAGGATGAGTGACATTCTTTAACTTCTGGGGCTAGGTCTTAAGAAGACTAGAGCATCTTCCTCAGCCTCTTGCAACATCT
>NW_007729809.1:113565-115077 GCF_000696425.1 Galeopterus variegatus | reverse complement strand
GACTACCATAAGATGCCACACCTGAGAGGCCTGTGTGTTGACTCCTGTCAACAGCCCCAGCTGAGCCAGGCCTTCGAGCCACCCCCACCAAGGCATCAGACATGTGAGGGGGGCCATTCTGGTCCTTCCAGACCAAGCCGTCCACAAGTTAGGTACCACTGAGTCACCTCTGTCAACACCATGAGGAGCAGAAGAATCACCAGCTGAGCCCTGCCCAAATTCCTGATCCATGAAATCACCAGATATAATAAAATAGTTGTTAAGTCACTAAGTTTTAAAGCAGTTTGTTTCAGAGGAATGAACAGCTAGAATAAGGCATGTGTGTTGGGGAAGCAGTGAGGCTGGTCTGGATTGGGTGTTTTTGTGTATAATTGCACCTGTGTATCTGTACAGTGATGGAGAGAGACTGATTGTGTCTATTTTTGAAAGAGCGTCTATGTGCTTGCCTGTATCTATGCAGTTTGTGCTTCTGTGTGTTTGATACATGTCTGTGTGTGTATTTTTGGCAAAATGAAGAGGCAGACCCTCCTGTGTGAAATCAAATCCCATTGCTTACATAATTCCTTGCCTGTTTACAGAAAGAGCTCATGCAGACCTGCAGACCATATGCACTCGTGTATGTGTCTACGCATGGGTAAGGTGTGATTGGAAAACAGGCCATGATTACACCCCAGGGTTCTCAGGGCAGTTACACTAGGCTCCTTGCACACCCTGAACCCCTGGCCTCCAAGCCTGAAGCTTGGTCACTACAAGCCTGAGTGGACAGCTCAGAGCCACCCCAGCAGCAGTTCCCAGAGGATTTCTCATGGCTTGGTAGTGTTGTGCAAAAACCAGTTTCATGGTGGGTCAAATAAATTTGGAAACATTAGCTAAAACAGAGATACAGATTTTGTTTTTCCTGCATAGCTTACCAGGAAATGATGTTTTACTACATCATTATACATTGTCAATCTCCAAGAGGGAATACAGAATGTAGCATTTCCCAAAACCACATAATCTTGAAATCCCTTTCTCACTGAGCAAGTGGAGGTATTTGTGTACCAGGTGACTCATTTGGGGGAAATTTTGCTGTAGAAATAACAGGTGGCAAATCCAAACCTGGGGGGTCATCTGCACCTCCCATCTCCATCTGTCCCCCGGAGGAAGGGAAGGCAGTCATTCCAAGAAATTCAACTCTGTATGGGGAGGTTTGTGGAGGGACCCATGTGAGGGTTGGGAGGGAAGAGGGGCAATAAAAGTAAATGACAAAGCAGAGTAGGTGTTTGTGCCATAGTGATTAGAAACAGATAAAGAGACAAAGAGAGAGAAAGAGAAACAGAGAGGTAGACAGAGAGACAGAGACAGAGTGACCTGAGGCCAGAGCAAGGACAGGTTGGTGCCAGCCTGACCTGCTAACATTCCAGCACACTCCTTGTGCAGTCCTTATTGCAAAAAGCCCTTGGCACACACGAGGATTTCCTGCTCGGCTATGCCATGCCAAGTAAGTAAAGGTTTGCCTTTCTCAAGCCTCTA
>NW_007729809.1:111805-112745 GCF_000696425.1 Galeopterus variegatus | reverse complement strand
GGATTTCCTGCTCGGCTATGCCATGCCAAGTAAGTAAAGGTTTGCCTTTCTCAAGCCTCTATGTTATTAGGTGTATTAACCATGTCTTTTCATTTTCTGTGTCTTAGTGCTTTGATATGTAGGGGTTTTCTGACCCTAGAGAGGAACTGTCCTCCCATGGCCAGTCCTCGTCTGTGAGCGGCCTTTCATATGCAAACCAACCAACTCAGAGCCCAGACCCCAACCACCTCTTTTATGGCTCTCACACTCTGGGCCACTACCCACCCGCCCTATTCACACCAGGACAAGATATCAGACAACTAGGGACAGCCCCTGCACCCTAGAGCCCACTGAAACCACTCCAACTGGCCAGTCCTAAGCCTGTTTACCCTCTCTCGCCTGTTCCTTCCCACAGAAATCACAACATATGCTATTGCCACATTTTTTCTCACTCTCTCTGCTTTCCCGTGTGGCCCTGCATGCATGCCATGCCTCCTGTTTCTAGGGATCTGTGAGTAGGACAAACTTCCTCCTTCAAGACAGTCATTTCCATGTCTGCATGTCTTACCATACCCAGTTAAAGCAAATCCCAATACCCCCAAAGCACTTGGCATCCTGGAGCCACAAGACCAGCACGTGGAACTCAGCAGAGACAAGCCTGATAATGTCAGCGTGTTGATAATCCAGGGAGATCGCACAAGATAGTTCAGGAAGAGTTTGAGCACAGGCACTGACCCAACCAAACAGACACACAACCAGTTGGAAAGGACACAGCAGCTACAGATACACCAAAAGGTAACACCAGCAGTTTTCTGAAATTGAAATCATATACTCTAGAATCTGCCTGGCTAAGCCCAGATCCTAGAACCATCACACACTGTCTGTGTGCCCTTGATCTAACTTTTCTATGCTTCAAATTTTTCATCTGCAAAATAGGGATGATGAAATATTGTTATTATGC
>NW_007729809.1:104427-110850 GCF_000696425.1 Galeopterus variegatus | reverse complement strand
CTTTTCTATGCTTCAAATTTTTCATCTGCAAAATAGGGATGATGAAATATTGTTATTATGCAAATTAAATGAGAATGAAGTTAAAGCACTTAGTACAGAAACTAGTACATGGTATGCATTCAGTCAGTGTCATATTTCAATATTTATTACTATTATTATTACTACTACTGCATATAGTTACATGGCAATAGTAAGGTGCAGTAACTCATTCGGATGAGAGTCTTCTGCATGTGCCACCTACGCCAGGTGCTGTGGACAAACTTGAGCGATTGTTGCAGTTCCGAGCAGAGAGACCAGTAGGGACTGGATAGTCCAGCCCACTCACCCATTAATTGAGCATCTACTAGGTGCCATGCCCCGTGCTAAGTACTGAGTTCATCACTGGGGCAATTACAAAGATGACTAAGGCATGATCACTTGAGTTACTCATAGCCAAGCAGGAAAAAGAGGTGCAGAAACTAATATCTATAATCCGACATGATGTGTGCTGTCATAGAGGCACGAACAAAGCACCAGGGAGCTCAGAAGAAAGAAAAGCTCGGAGAAAGGTGGGCAGGGTCAGGGAAGACATCCTAGCAGGGCTCAGGTAGGAGCTGACCAGGCAGGCAAGGGAGGGTACGGCAAGCAGAAGCAAAGGCCCGTGTTTCAGAGAGACACGGATAATCTTGGCTTGTAAGCCAGCAAGGACGCCAGAACAGAGCGGGTGGGCAGCAGGGAGAGGGAGGCCACGAAGAGGGGGGACTTTGCTGTTCAGGGAGAGGAGCTGAGAACTGAGATGCAAGAGTCAGAGTGCCACTGAGACATTGCCCAGGATAGCGACAACATGATGCAAGCCTCCCGGGAGCCCCGGTGTACAGAGCGGCTCTGAGAGGCAGAGTCTGTGGTTGAGAACAGGCACCATCGAGTGGGTACCAACCATGTGCTGCGTGCTGCTCTGGGTGCCTGTACGTGTGTGCTCTTTGAACCTCACTACGTCCCTGTGAGGTTGGTTAGTTAGCATCAACTTAAAAAGGAAGACACTGAGGATCAGAGCAGCTTTATATGGCCTGCCCAAGGGCACACACCTGGAAGTGGCCAAGTAGAGAGTGAGCCCAGGTCTTTCTAACCCCAAAGCCCTCACCCTTTCCTGTCTACAATACTGCCTCCTGGGAGGCAGGGAAGTCCACCCTGCGGCTGCTGCAATGATCTGTGACGAGAGAAAGAGACAGGAGTGGAACACAGGTCAGGATGAGCCAGGCTGTGAGGGCCACGCAAGCCAGCGTCCTGGGCAGCCTTAATACGCAGCCCACCCAGAGCGGAGAGGCCCCAGAGGCATTGTGCCACCTGCCCGAGGTTGGGCAAGCCCAAAAGTACCCTGGGATGCAGAGCCATGTTTCTGCAATTGGGCAAGAAAGAGTGTGATCTTGAACTGCAGATGACTTTGAACGATGGACTCAGTGCTCCCAGCATCTGAGTCACAAGTGACACATGATGGCTTTAGAGGCCAGTGTGATGCACTTACAGGACCTCACCCTGTAAGGCAGACAGATGGCTGCATAGGCAGCTTCCTGGGTCCACAGTGATCACCGCAGCAACACACACCTACCACGTGCCAGCGCTATGCCAGGTGCTTCCCACATTCACTCAGTTCTCTGAGAACTGCGGATATTACCATCCTGCTTTATATTAGAGAACCTGAACTTCAGAAAGTTTCAGTAATTTTCCCAAGGCCACCCCTAAACCCCGCTGACCCCCTTGGCCCAGCTGGCCAACTGCTACTCAGCCTCCAGGTCTTCTGTGACATCTAGCCCAGCTCCTGCGTGTGGCATCAGCCATTTCCACAGCGACTTGTTCCTGTCTAATTGCTGGCCCTTGTCATATCACCTCTGACTATCAGTCCCCCATTAGACCAGGAGCTCCCCAGCGGCAGCCCCACCTCATTCTTCTGGTTCTTTAGAGCCGGCACACCGCGGTTCCTCGGGGACCCTTCGTTGAATGATATGCGTCTGGGTGACAGAATGAGTGGGCGGTCAGCAGTATATAAGACCATGTTTATAGCTTGCCAACATATTTGATGGTGACCCCACCTGAGGGGCCGCATTTTAGCAGAAGTCAAAGCCTTGAGGAGAAGGAAAGAAGCTCTTCTGACTTAGGCTAGCTTCAGCAAGGGGCAGGGAGACCTGCTTCCGACTCCCCGGTTCTGCTTCTTTCTCCTGAACACCCCAGGGACTCCACACCCCCTCACATCCTGGCAGAGGCCAAGTCTGAGGTGTGGGCGGCCCCCGGCAGGACTTCCCAGAAGGGCTGGAAACCACTAAGTAGAGCTGAAGTCAACTGGAACATTCTTGATTCTTTTCAGCTACATGTCGTGACTTGTCTTCAGCAAGGAAATGTTTCCTAGAAAATTCCTTATGTGGATTTATCCTACAAAGAGATATAAATTTGCTTTTTTTGTGGGTGGTGGTGGCTGGTGGGTATGGATATCTGAACCCTCGACCTTGGTGTTCCAAGGCTGTGCTCTAACCAGCTGAGCTGACCACCCAGCCCCAAGAGGTACAAATAACACATTTTGCATGTAATTGAGGGTTCAAAAGAACCTGAAGACCATTTATGGATTCATAGCCTCTAAATAGTTTCCCCGAGGGGGGAGAGTGATTTAAAGGAGGCATGAAGTATACAGGAAGAGCATAAACCTGGGTGACAGACCTGAGTAATAGCCACGGGCACATGGCTGCTATGCCCAAAGTGGCAGCTAATAGACATCATTCACACTGTTAATGTTTCATGACAGACCTTCTGTTCACAAAATGTGCAAAGCCTTGACCTTGTCCAAAATGCCGCAGATTCCAGACAAGGAGGATCCTAAGAAACAAGATTTGTTCTGTTTCAATAGAAGAGTCCCGCACAGTGTCCTGCTGAGGGACACCGGGGAGTTCACACCAAGGGAGATGTTCACAAGCTGGGTGCACACAGCCTGGCCCTGATCCCTCAGCTCAAAAGTTAGTAGGTTTTCCCGTGGAAACAGCAACCCAGAGCACCGAGAAGTGGCTGTTTCTGAAGACGCCGGCCACATGATGCTGTCTCTGCTACGGTGCGGCTGTTCTTGCATTTCTCGGAAGAGGCGGTGACGCGGGAGCCAGTCACAGCAGCCCTGGTTCCAGCAAGCGTTTTTAAATAACAAGCTCAGAGAAAGCCCCTTGCTCTGGGTACGTCCAGTCCTTTCTGTGAAAGCATCTGGTCTCCTGAGACAGCTGCGGCGAGGCTGTCAGGAGTGAGGGCCACGTGCGCCCAGCTGGGTCCCCGCTGGCATGGGGGTGGGAGTGGGAGGAGTGGATGGGGGCGGCCAGCAAGAGGGCGCACAGCCAGAGTCAGGACTCGCTGGGACTCAGTGCCCAGTGATGCCCCGTGCAGCCAGGCTGAGCTGACCCAGGTCACAGACATCACGTGCTGGCAGAAGCAGGACCTGAGGGCAGGGCCCTGGGCAGGAAGAGTGAAAATGACAACACAGTCAGGGCTGGGCACAGGGAAACTGGACACAGTAAAACCCACTGCAGCTATAAGCAAAGCTGGGCACTTCTGGGTTGGGGAGTCACGCCAAGCCCAGGGTGGGTGACAAGTTGGGCCTGTTTCTCCTTCCCCTGAGAGCTGCCCCTCAGCACAACGTGTGTTTCTGATTATATTGGCCTCTGAGTAATGGGGTGCAGGGCTTGTCCTCTGGCCTGGTGAGATGGGGAGGAGTGAGCTGTGAAGGGGGAGGGACACGTGGAAGGAGCACTTAGTGCCCAGGCTCTGCCAGTGCCCCACGCTAGCGAGGACAACAGGCCAATCCAGAATGATTCAGGTTTTTAGTGGCAGCAAAGCCAGCAGCCTACAAGCCCTTCTCCACTCACCCTGCCCGTGAATGGGTGTCCTTTCCTGTCCCCAGCCCGGTCACTACCAATGGCAGACAAGGGAAGGAGTCGGCAGGTCACCAAGGTTAGGCAAGCACCCCAGCGCTGGGGAGGCTGGGGGGGATTCCCAGGTCATGATGCATGGATTCGGGCGGCTTCCAGATTTCAGACCACAGCAGGGGGAGCAGAAGTCCAGCCCATGCCTGGTTTGGCCCCACAGTGGCCCGAGGGGTTCCTACCTGCTGCTCCTGCATAGGGCCCCAGGCCACCAGGAGCGCTACTCACGCAGGGAGGGCAGACAGAAAAGATGCCACAACCACACGAGCTGGGCAAGGCATCTGGAATGTGCAGTTCTTTCCAGAAGCAGCCAGGAGGCAGGCTGTGGGGGAGACACAGGGCTGCTAGTTGCAGGATACCTGTTTGAATGGTGGCTCCTCTTAAAAACAGTGTGGAAGCGAAGAGCCTCAGAAAGAGCACTGTTCTCAGCTCTTGAGCTGCCGATGATGTGCCTGTTCTCACCAGATGCAACTCCATGCTGGAAGCAAACACCCTTCTCTGGGCCAGAGGCTGGGGACCTAGAGACAGGGCAGGGACCCCTGTTCCTAAGGTCCCAGGCTCACACTACTGATGCCTACTGACCTCGAGCACCACTCAAGAGAGGAACATAGAGTGGCAGAGGCACAGGGAGGGCTGGGGGACTGACACCCGAGCCCAGCTGTGAAAGTGAATGTGAAGCTTCAAGGCTGAAAGGGGAAAGAGAGCCACGTGATAGGGAAAGGGGACACCCAGATGCCAACGCATGGAGCAGCAGCTCCTGGTGGCCTGTGCCCACAGACACGGGGGCGGTAAAGAGCCCCCGAGGCCACTGCCGGGCTAAAGGGTGGCGTGGAGAAAGCCAGGAGTGGGCTTTGGCCCCTGCTCCTCCCTGCTGTGGCCTGGAATCCTGAAGCCCTCCTGAGTCTGAATATCGTGACTTAGGAAGTCGCCCCTGCCTCCCCAGCACCGGGGGCAGCATGGAAGCTTCTGTCCCATGTGAGAAGCAGGAGGACACAGGGTCATGTAATGGCTTCAGGGAACACTCCAGTCACATCTCAGCCTGTCAGTCAGTTTCTAAGTCAGACTATGCCCTCGGAGGATTTGCTCCCATTCAAGATTTGGGATCCCAGCTCCAAAATTGAAGAGCAGCGAGTTGAAGATTCTGAGAATTTGCCAGCACCCCTTAAAGGCTCATTGATCATCAATCCATTGATCCTCTCAAATCCCCACCATCCTGCACCCCCTGATGTCCCAGCCTCCCTCTCTTTCTTGCTGGAATTCTTCAGTCGGTCATAGTCCGTCTGCTGCAGACAGCACGGCTTGTGGCTGCTGCGCTCTGGTGTGTTGGCAGCATGACCGGCTCAGACCTGCCTCTTCTCCTTCTCACCTGCTTCTGTCCCCTCAACATGCCACCACCTGGCTCCCCCTCCTCACCCTCCATTTCAGTGAGAAAAGCAACCCAAAGAAAACTTTGGGCTCCCACAGCACACCTGCTCGCCTGTTGTCATCTGCCTTCCCTTCTGTCGCTGTCACTGAACTGTCACTGAACTGTCACTGTCCCATATACAAAGCCAGTCCCTCCCTTGTGGACTCAATGACTTCACTCCAGCAGCTCGTCTCTGAGGATTTCACCGATCCTCCCATCTCTACTAGATCGATCCACTCAACAGTAAAACGCCCCTCGTTCCGTTTTGTTCGCTTGCATATTACAATGCCTTCTCTTGACCCCAATCCCCCCACTACCTACCGCTCCATTTCTGTTTGCCTTTCTAGAAAACTCCTGGGAAGAGTTGTCTGCACTTGTTTTCTCCCATTCCTTTCTCTCTGTTCTCTCTCACACCCTCTCCAGTCAGGCTTCCCCTCCCACCTCCACTTCATCAGAACTGTCCTCACCAAGGCCACCAGGCCACCAGTGGCATCAGTGTTGCTAGATCCAGTGGACATTTCTCCGTCCTCATCTTGCTTCCGATCCATCCACCACATTGGACACTGATTCTCACTCCTTCTTCCTTGAAACACTTTCTTCATGCCTCTTCCAGGACAACACATTCTCTTGATTTTTCCTTCTACTCAGATGGCTCAGTCTCTGGCAGGTTTCTCTGCTGGGCTCCGGAGATCAGTCCCTGCCCCTCTTCCTGACCTGCACTGACTCCCTTGGTCTCACCCAGCCTCATGGCTTCAAATGCCATCCACATGTTCATGACGCCCAGATGTATATTTCCAGCCTCGATCTAGCTCCAAACTCCAGACTCATACACCCAACTGCTTATTCCGCATCTCCATCTATAAAGTCTAGTGGACATTGCAAACCTAGCAAGTCCAAACTTCACCTGACCCCACCGTTCAGGACTTACCTGAGCCTCCCCCCATCTTGATTGATGGTAACTATATCCTTCCAGGTGCTCAGACCAAACACCCTGGGGCCATCGTGAATTCTCTCATTTCTCACCCAACATTCACTTCCTCAGGAAATCCTAACCGTGCTGTCTTCAAGTGGACCTGGCCACTCCTCACCACC
>NW_007729809.1:99323-104308 GCF_000696425.1 Galeopterus variegatus | reverse complement strand
CACTTCCTCAGGAAATCCTAACCGTGCTGTCTTCAAGTGGACCTGGCCACTCCTCACCACCTCTGCTGCTCTCACCTGGGTCTGAGCCTCCCTCATCTCTTGTTTACTGCACCAGCCCCTAACTGGACTTCCTATTCTGCTCTTGTTCCTACAAACTACTCAGCACACTGCTGCCAAAGAGGCCGGAAAATGTCACTGCTCGGCTCAAACCTGCAACGGCTCCAGGGAGAAGCCAGAGTCCTCCCAGTGGCCTGAAAGCCCCACCTGCCCCCTCCACACCCTCATCCTCTGACTGCGTCTCCCGATGCCCTCCCTGTGCTCCACTCCAGCCGGGCTGGTCTCCCTGCTATTCCTCAGACACTCCGCCTTACAGGCTTTGCACTGGCTGCTCCTCCACGTGGAGCACCTTTCCTCCAAATCACGTGGCCAGCTCCCCAGCCTCTTCAAGTCTTTGCTCAGATGTCATCTGCTCAGTGAAGCCACCCTGGCCAGTCTGCCCTCCCACCTCACAATCCCAGATCCTTGTACCCTGTTTCATTTTTTCCATTGTACTTTTAACCTCTAACACATCATTCAATTTACATATTTATTATACTTATTGTTGAGGAACTGTCAGAATGTGAACTCCATGAGGGTAGGACTTCATGTTTTATTTGTTTTGTCTTGGTCAGATCTGTTCACCAATATATCCCAAGATTCTAACCGTCATTGGCAGCAGTAGGCTCTCGATGAGAATCCTTGAGTGACTCGATTGAATGAATTATAGCCTTGTGATTGCCTTTGACCTTGGTTCTGAGATCCTTACTTTATGGGCATGAATACTAAACAAATAGGCTATATGATGTCCCAGATGATACTATCATGGAGATTCACAGATGCTGAGAAATGATTGCAGAACGGTGCATAGAACACGTCAACTATAAGAATATTTTCATCATATTATTCTCCATAACTTTTGTATGTGTGACAGATTTCATATTTTTAAATAAATTAACAGATATTCAAAAAGTGATCTGTGACTATTACATGCTCAGTCCTGTGCTAGGTGTTGGGCTTCAAAGCAAATGAGGAGCACGAATAACCCTGGTCCTGTCTTCAAAGAGCTTGGTGCATACTATTCAAGACCACACTGCAAGCTCCAGAACAGTACGAGGGCACTTCAAAATATTCATAGAAAAATAGAATTGAAAGATAACATGAGTCTTTCCATGAACTCTTTGAAGTGCCCTCATATACAGCAAGGCTGGAAGATACAGGAAGCCAGCCCAGATTTGTGAGCCAACGAGAGAGACACACACTCGATGCTGCAGAAGTTCAGGGGGCACAGGGATGGCCAAGGTCAGAGCAGGGAAGGAACCTCACAAAGCCAGGGCAGCTGTGCTCAGCTCTGAGGAGCCATAGGAAGGAGGGGACTTCATACAGAGCAGCAGCCATCGCAGCGTGCTCTCTGATCCCTCGCACACACCTCTCAGGTGGGCGCATGTGACAATAATGGCATGTCTGACCCTGGACACAATGCTCAACCACACCTTAATCTCTTCATCCATTCACTGAGTGGCTTGTTCTATACAACCTACAAAGCCTTCTCTGTTTCAAGGTTTCTATAATTCTGGGCCAACATGACTAATTCTTTGGATGCTAGGCATGGGGCATGCAGAAATTTAAAAAATATATGACCCTTGCCTCCAAGAATTCACAATCTAATATGGGAGTCAGACATTAGTTCCCCTAACAGTCGTGAGAAAGGCTACAGCAAATATTATTGTCATCCCCTTTATAGATGGGGAAACTGAGGCTCAGAGAGGTGCCAAGGATAAAATGTGATCCCTACCTGAGGGAGCTCCGCTCCAGGGACGGGTTGAGATGCAAACAAGAAGCACCATGCTAGGTGACCTCACACACTCTAATACGCCTCTGAACCACCTGAGGGGGCTCCTGTTAAGAATACAGGTTCTGCCTCGGTAGGTGTGGGGTGGGATCTGAGCATCTGCATTTCTAATTAGCTCCTGGGTGATGCTGAGCGGGTGCTGGTCTGAGGACCTAACTGTGACATGCACAGGGCTCAGACTGCTGACCAGGTCATTCCGCAGAGTGCCTGGGTCACAACTCCATCATTCCAGATCCTCTAGATCCATGTCTCACAAGCCTGGCTGCACATCAGAATCACCTGGGCAACTTGTTAAATATGCCCAAGTCTCAATGCCAGAAACGTTGATTCCATAGGAATTGGACCTCGGATCCATAGTCTTCTAAAGTGAAGAAACAAGTTGCTCAGGTGATTCTGATGCACAGCCCTTTTGGACAATGACTGTCCTGGCCTTCCTGAGACCCTGAGAATCAAGCCATTTCTCTTTCTCTTTCTCCGGCTCTCCAGCTCCACCTAGTGTACACATCTTGTCTGTCACAACAACCTCGAAGCCCCCTTTCAATCAAAACTGATGAAAGCCCAGAGAGAGCCTCTCTGTCCTGGCCTTCCTGAGACCCTGAGAATCAAGCCATTTCTCTTTCTCTTTCTCCGGCTCTCTAGCTCCACCTAGTGTACACATCTTGTCTGTCACAACAACCTCGAAGCCCCCTTTCAATCAAAACTGATGAAAGCCCAGAGAGAGCCTCTAGGGTATGATTTGGCCGGTCCCTGCCCCAAAATAATATTTCTCCCTGACTTCAGTGGGTCTCAATGATTTAAACGTCTCAGGCTGTGATATATTCCCAAGATCTCAGAGGCAGGGACCCAATAAATAGTTGTGGAATTTAGACGAAAACTGAATTAAGCATTCCATATCTTCTGGCTCTTTTTATCAAAAGACATCATCTGGAGAAGAGCTATTTAAATGAGGTTTATCCTGTGGTTTTCCTCTGTGACACAAAAGGCAACCCCAGAGCACAGTGTGCCCCAGAAAAGAGCAGAGGAGACACTGGAGAAGGGAAGCCAGACAGAGGCATTCGCAGGTGCTCCCCAGCACCAGGCGCTGTTGGCAAAGCACTTCACAAACACTGCACCACACGATCCAAACCCACCGCTCACCAGGATCGACTGGAGCCTTCACTGCTTTCCATGTTGCTAGGCCCCACTCAAATCTGCTGAGTCAGAGCTCCAGAAGTAGAAGCCAGGAACTTTTCGAGGCTCCCGGAAGACTCTGGTATCTGGGAACCAATGCACTGCACTGCTTAATCCTCACAGCAACCCCCTTTACAGATGAGGCCACCCAAGAGCAGATGGCTTACCAAAGTCACACAGCCAGCAAGTGCTGGAGCCAAAGCAGGGAGAAGGAAATGGAACCAAACTTTCTAGTGGCATTTCCACAGAAAGTGAAAATGTTCAGAATCCCCGGAGGAGTAATAGCAGATGCCTGTTTGCTTTAAATATATCAGTGTTTCCTTAGAATACACAGGTATGTTCGGTGTGTGGACTTCATCCTGCATGCTCCAAGTGAGTCATCCTTAGTGTTGGAAAGCGAGGGACATTAACAGCCTGGAAGGTAGTGGCAGCCACCAGAATTCACGGGAAACAACTCTGCTAAAGAAACACTTTCCTTTTTCATAAAATGGTTAGATTGGTGGATCAGAGGAATATCTCTCTCTCTCTCTCTCTCTCTCTCTCTCTCACACACACACACACACACACACAATATGTAATGGTTTCAGCGAGGCTTTTGATAAAATCTTTCATGATGCTCTGAAGGATGGGTGGGGTCACTTGGGTTAGGTAGTATTGTAACAAGTACAGCTAGTTAAACTACCATTCCCAGAGGACGGAGAAACCAGCTTGGATGGCAGCTTCAGACGTCATGCCTCTGGCTCTAGTCTTGATCTTGCCTCCTTAAACATTTTATTGATCTTGAGGTAAGATGGAAAGCATGTGTGTGGCTTATGGTCACATAAGATGCTGTGGTGAATCCAGACTTTGAGTCGTCCCCTCTGATCCACACCCATACTACATAAATGGATAAAACAAAAAATGACAAAGGCTCAAACACAGGTAAGTGTTTTCATGAACCAAAGACATATTAGAAACATAAAGAGGTGAGCGGGCCAGCAGGCTCTGGTCCCCAGGCGGGGTTGTGCAGGAAGCCAGCACCGGAGGAGGAACACATGAGATGGGGCGCAGGAGCCAGGCTGCCCACTGAAGGTAGCTCTAGGAAGGGATTTCTGCTGCTGGCCAGAAGAGACTTAAAACTAGCTGTGCCCCAATGCTTGGGGCTAAGGCTATAGAGGGCTGTGGGAGGACAGTGACACAACCTTTCAAGCAGGAGCCAAACTAAGGGCTGTCTCAGTCAAAGCCTGCATCCAAAATGTCCCCAATATCATTACAAGACAGGAGCTCCGCAGGGCTGTCAGGCCCAGCTCTAGCCTGTGCCTGGGAGATTGGGGAGGCATCTGTGAAACTGGACTGAGAGTGTGTCTCTCAAATCACCCAGCTTGAAGCTGGAGAACAAAGGACTAGGGTGGGGTAGTGGTATTAGAGGAAGTAAAAAACAAACAAACGAAAAAAACCACTCACAATGAGCTCTCAAGCAAACCGTAGACTTAGGAAGAAATCTAAAGCTAAGCAGGACAGCGCACGAAATAAATATTTGGAATATGCATTCACACCAGTCATTTTATTAAACAACCTGACAATGACTCAATTATAATTAGGATGCATAAAGACATAGATTAACTTCTATTAAAAAGAAATTATGAAATAGAAAAATAACAAAAATTAAACAATGAAACAATAGCCAATAGCCAGAGAAAAGAACCAATTAGAAATCTTGGAGATGAGAGATATAGCCATTGAAATTAAAACATAAATATCAATAGGGTAGATAAAACCTAACAAGAAACAGCAAGAGAGAATTGATGAATTGAAACGTATATAGCAAGGAAGCATTCAACCAGCATGTCAAGTCTAGAAGATAAGGAAGGAAGAAAAACAGCAGCTAGGAGACACGGGGGATACAGCAAGAGGCTCAAATCTGTGTCTAGTAAGTGTTGCAGAGAGC
>NW_007729809.1:94187-98859 GCF_000696425.1 Galeopterus variegatus | reverse complement strand
AATATCAATAGGGTAGATAAAACCTAACAAGAAACAGCAAGAGAGAATTGATGAATTGAAACATATATAGCAAGGAAGCATTCAACCAGCATGTCAAGTCTAAAAGATAAGGAAGGAAGAAAAACAGCAGCTAGGAGACACGGGGGATACAGCAAGAGGCTCAAATTTGTGTCTAGTAAGTGTTGCAGAGAAGAGAATTAAGGAAATCACAGAGAAGAAGCTTTTGCAGAGATATTTCAGAGTCTTCCAAAACTGATGAGAGACATGAGCAGTGAGTGGAAGGAGACTCTGAGCCCTGAGAAGGGTAAATAGCAAGAAAGCTGCATCTACACACATGGCAGTGAAACAGCAGAGACTACCAGGCAGAGGATCGAATTTAAAAGTATCACAGAGGACTACTTTTTTCTTAAATAATGAAGGAAAACAACTGTCAACCTAGAATTTTGTACTCAGCTAAACTACCATTCAAGAAAAAAAAAGTGCCTAGGTTATTTCATAAACTATACATCCAACAAGGGATTAATATCCAGAATATACAAGGAACTCAAACAACTATACAGTAAAAAAGTACCACAAATAACCCAATTTAAAAATGGGCAAAGGAGCTGAAAAGACATTTTTTGAAGGAAGAAATCCAAGTGACCAATGGGTGCCTAAAAAAATGCTCAGCATGACTTATTAGAAGGGAAATGCAATTTAAAACTATATTGAGACATCATTTCACCCCAGTTTGACTGGCTATAATCAAAAAGATGAAGAATAGTAAATGCTGGCGAGGTGGAGAGAAGGGGAATTCTTTTACCCTGTTGGTGGGACTGTAAATTCGTGCAGCCATTATGGAAAACAGTATGGAGGTTTCTCAAACAACTGCAGATAGATCTTCCATATGATCCAGCAATCCCATTTCTGGGTATGTACCCAAAGGCATGGAAATCATCATGTCAAAGGGAAACCTGCACCCCCATGTTCATTACAGCTCTGTTCACAATAGCCAAGACATGGAACCAACCTAAATGTCCATCGACAGACAACTGGATAAGGAAAATGTGGTGTATATACACTATGGAATGCTACTAAGCCATAAAAAGGAATGAAATTCTGCCATTTGCAGCAACATGGAAGAGCTTGGAGAAAATTATGTTAAGCAAAATAAAACAGGCACAGAGGGAAAAAATACCACATGTACTCACTCGTAAGTGGGAGCTAAGAGAGAAAGAAAGAAGGAAAGAAAGACCACAGTGGTGCTTTGGACTTACAGACGGACAGAACATACCTAGGGTTGCCAGGGGTGGAGGGGTGGAGAGGGTGGGCGCTCGGGGAGGGTTTGGGTGGAGATACAGGGTACACTGATAGTATTGATTTCATCATCACATCTTGGACACAGGTGCTGATAGTCAGCTTTGTACCCCATGAATTTGCATAATCAATTTAAAAATAAAGAAAAAATAATAAATAAAAAAAAGGAAAAACGTGCAAAAGAAAGACATGTTCAAACATACAAAAACTAAAGGAACTAATTTCCCATAGACCCTCATCAGAAGCACTGCCCGATTCTGTCCACCAGCCGGAAGACACGTGAGCCCAGACAGCAGGTGTGGGGCACCAGAAAGAGCAGGAAATGCAGATATGCATACAAAGGGCTGGGCCTTTTAGTTATTAATTACTGAAAAATAATAACTAAGGTTTTTAGGTTTTCTTTTAAACAAAAGCTAAAACTCTAGACAAGAGCAACAAGTTGGGGGTGTATTAAATGATTGTTACAGTGAGCTGAGGCCAGGCCCTGTCTGGTAGGATCATAGAAATAACTAATAATATAAATATAACATACATAATGATAAATAATACCTGTTAGGTAGGTATGTTTTTAAAAGTTAAGGAGAGCCACTAAAGATTAGAAATTCAACCTATAGTCATGGAATATGCTCAGGAAAAAAACAGAAGAGGGGATGGGGAAAATATAGTTTTTTTATTATCAATTCAACAAAAGTCAGGGAAGGACAGCAAGTTAAGTCAGATTTTTAGATGTGACAAAATCCGTATGTTGGATAAGAATCGAGACCTAAAAGGACCTTCATAGGTGTACAACCAACAAGATGCCATTTAAAACAGACATGCTAAGGCTCAAAATTCATTGTATAACTTCTAGATGGAGAAGCCCTAGCCATCAGCAGTTGATATTAAAAAATCAAAATGCTTTCATCTCAGAAAACAGTAGGGGATGTATGAGATCCAGAACAAAGAAGACCAGCGGCCATTGTACCCTGCACTGGTCACACAAATCTTTAAGAAGGACAGTGACAAACTGGAGTCTCCCAAATGGGTGTGGGTGGGATACTGTGACGGTTAATTCTAGGTGTCAAATTGATTAGATCAGGGAATACATAGAAACGTGGTAAAGTTATCTTTTTAGGTGTGTCCTTGAGGGTGTTTCCAGAAGAGATTAGCATGTGGGTCTGAGTGGACTGGATGGACAAGGTCCACCCTCCATATGGGCGGGCACCCTCCAATCCGCTGGGGACCTGGAAAGAGCAAAAATGGAGGAAAAGGCGAGTCTCTCTCTGTGTCCACTGGAGCTGGGACACACTCTGCTCTCCTGTCCGGGGACATCAGAGCTCAAGACTCCCCAGCTTTGGGTTCCAGGACTTACTCTAATGGCACCATCGGCTTCCCTGATTCTGAGGCCTTTCGACCTGGACTGAGCCAGGCTACCAGCATCCAGTTTGCAGATGGCCTCTTGTGGGATTCCTCAGCCTTCACAGTAGTGTGAGCCTGTTCCCCTAATAAATCCCCTCTCGTATATCTAGGTACGTATCCTATTGGTTCTGTCTGGAGAACTCTGGCTACCACAGATGTTAACAGAGCCAGAAATCATGTCTTAGGACAAAGAGCTGGTGGAAGGGACTGGGTTTGTTTAGCCTGAAGAAGAAAAAACTTAGGATTGTGAAGACTTTCTGCATATCTTGGAAGGACAGTAATCACCTAAAATAGTGCGTGCGTGCGTGTGTGTGTGTGTGTGTGTGTGTGTGTGTGTATGAGACTGACTGAGGGAAGCACCAGAGGGTCCGACTAGGATTACAGGTTGGCATTACAAAAAGGCAAGTCTTGTTCCCTAATAAGGTCGTGCCACCCTCAGAGCTGCTCGACCTGCACTTGCCTGTGCCGAGCCTCTTCTGTAGCCCAGGCACTGCTGGGTGCTAGGAAACGAGAGATGTGCACTGCCCTGTCTTGAGAAGCTCACAGTCTAGTAGGGAAAGCAAGCTCTACAGAAGTCAGACACACAAGGAGTTAAACACCTCGATAGATGGATCCCAATTACCATAGTCACTGAGAGGAAGGTGGAGTTCATTTGGTCTCCAAGGATAGAAGAGAAGGTTCACAAAGAAAGTGACATGGGAATTGGGCCTCAAAGGACACATACGATCTCACTGGACAGAGAGGTGGGAGGGAACGTTGTGAACAAGGGTCAAAGGCATAAGGGGCTTTTGGTGAACACTTGAGTAGTTCAGATGTTGGAATGATATTTTCAGCACTGACTAAGGATCACCAGTGGAGCTTTTAGCAAAATTGAGATACCTGGAGCCCAACGCCATAGATTCTGATTCTATATTATTTGGAAGCTCTCCGTAAGTGATTCTAATGTCCAGACTGAGAGTGAATAGGAGACTCCCACCGGCATCTCAACTCTGAGTGTAAGATTAGATGAGATGTCAGGCCAGCAAGGCCCCTTCCAGTGCTAACATTTGAGGATCCCATTTACCATCAAGACTTCTTTCATCCAAAAAGTTTCCAAAATGGGATTGATGGAGAACAGTGTCTCTCCCACTACTCCCCAACCCCCAACCCTGCCAACCAACAAGAGGCATTGAGTACCAGGATCAGTTGGAAAATGATCCTCATTCGACTGAGATGGTCCCTGCTGGAGAGTCAGATCTCTCACCCTAAGCATCAGGGCTGAGCAGAGACATGCATGCCGGGAGAACCAGCTCTCATGAAAGTTAAACTTTATTCCTATAAGTGCTCTGCAAAGAAAAACTGGAAGGCAGCATTTCCCATGGAGAAAGCAGGGTCTTTGGAAGGAGGAAGCCCTCGCTGGAATTATGGTTCCACTGCTAGATGTGAGACCTTGGGCCAGTTAATCAGCCTCTCTAAGCTCTTCCGTGTGTAAACTGAAGCTAATTATCCACCCTATCAAGACTGATAAAATATGGAAAATATCTCATAGGGTGCCTGACATATAAAGAGCACTCAGTAAACAAACAAAAAATAATAAACCTGGACATTTATCATTTGGAAAGCACTTTGAATTATCCACTAATTGGGGATAACTCATATGTTTGCAAAATACTATTACCCGCCTATTGCAAAATAGGTGGCCCAGACTCGATGTTCAGCATACGAGGCCCACCGTTCCTTCTCTCTCCATCTGGTGACCTCTCACCCACTGGGCATTTCTAGTTGGACAAAAGCTAGAAACTTGATCCCATCTGGCTTCACAGTTAACTGAGAAATATCTATCAAATGGCTATTAATAAACTCAGTTTCTGTCTAGGTCAAATCAGGTGAAGACACCAACCAGCCAAGTCCCTTTCTCCTTTATTTCGAACTGCTTTGAAATTCGTATCACCTTATCCTCAGATAAAGAGAATTCACTCAAGAATTTCAATAACACTCT
>NW_007729809.1:92236-93546 GCF_000696425.1 Galeopterus variegatus | reverse complement strand
CTCTTACTGTTGGCTGAAAATGTTTTATGTATTAACTCACTTTCCATCTGTCAACTCCCTCCCACCCCCACCCCCCAACACACACTTGCACACAGCAGAGGGGACATGATCCTGACCCAAGTGCGCCCTGTCTAGGGTCTCGGCATGACAGCGCCCCCTAGAGGATATCTCTGGGCCAGGACACCAGGGCCCGAGTCACAGCATTAGATGCTCATAGATCGTTTCCATGAAGGGCTGTGCTTTTGTGGAATAAACGAGGATTAGGCAGGGCCTGAAGAATCTAACAGGGCATGGAAATAGGGCCCTCCCAGCCACTGCCATACAGAAGGCTCCATCCTCCAATCTGAAGTCTGGAGTTTGTCACCCCAGGTTGCTTCAAAAAGAATTTCAGCCTGTGACTCCAGAGCGGTACAGGTGGAAGGCCTCCAGGGGGTGCCTCCTGCAGGGGTGTCAGACTATGCAGCAGGGAGCCCAGGGTGACTGTGGAGAGAGGGAGGGTGGGAGGTGGCATGGAGGTGGCTGGGTTGGTGGAGGGAGAGGAAAGGGAGCTTGAGAAGGGCAGGCACTGAGCTCAACACCCTCCGTCCTCAGGAGTCGCTCCATTTTCATTCCATGTATAGAGAGAGGGGCTGCAGATATTTTCATTTATAACCAGGGTTCCACAGCTGGGGAGTGCAGGTGTTGAAAACCACGCTCAGGCTGAACTCCCTGGGCCATGTCTGGCACACAGGGCCCCTCTGAGCAGAATTAACAAAAAGGCCCTCTCTTCATGGACACATCTCAAAAAGGTGCCCTTTCCTCCCGACTGTCCCAGCCAGCCTCAGTCCCAGAGCCCAGCCGGCTTGATGAGTCCAGCACAGATGGATTTCAGCCCCAATAGTCCCCTCGGCCAGCACTCTGTGCAGCCCACAAACTGCAGAAACTTGGCAACAGCCCTTCCACAGCTTCGTTTTATAAAAGTGCCCATCAGAAGCCACCCACCTGATATGGCAGGTCTCAAATGCTGCCTCCCCTGTGAGTCATAGTGAGCTTAGCTACATTTGAGTGCGCCCCCCACCCCCCATACTTAACAATTGCCCATGCAGGGTCTCATTTAATCCACAGACAGCCCTATGAGGAAGGTGCCATTGCTCCAGATTACAGCAGCCTGCTCGAAGCCACCCCATGAGGGCTGGAGCCCAGATCTGCAAACTATTCAAATTCTCTATATTCCCCTCCCACTAAATACGATCCTTCCCTCCAAAGAGTCTCACTCTCTCATCCTAGTAACAATAAACTCTTCCAAAGTTCAGAGACAAAGCCCCTCCTAT
>NW_007729809.1:84084-91475 GCF_000696425.1 Galeopterus variegatus | reverse complement strand
AAAAGGATTTCAAGCAGCTTAGAAAGAAAAAATAAAACAAGAAATAGAATTGTTTAAAAACAGATCAAACGCCATGAAATGGAGCAGAATTTAGAATGCTAGGAGGGCGTGGAGAGAATTATTTCTGAAACCTAGACTCAGGATAATCCTGCAATTGAGCACAACTAAGCTCTGCCCCAGCAGCCGGCGCAAAAGACGAAAGACGAGTAGCAGGACTCTCCCTGCCCGATAAGAGGACCCGTCTCGATTTACCACCACAGACTCGTATTCCAACCACCAACACTGAGGAGTGCATCCGTGGGGCCTCACGTAGGGGACACGGTAACAGAAGGACAGCACCCGACCCCCCTCGCTCGCTCGCACGCGATGGGCTGTGCTCTTTCCCGTGGGCATATGCTCCTCCCCAGCCCTGTGCCCTTACAGCAGGACAACCACGTGTGAAACGCACTGCACACATCTGTCCAGTGGCCAAAATACACCAGCCTCAGACACTCCAGGATAACTCATCCAGGCCAGACCCTCCGGCACCGTCCTTGCACACCGGCCTTCACCTTCCCCAGCGTCTGTCCATCCCAGTGACCTAGTCTTCGTCTCCTGTTCCACCCCTGGGCCTAACTGCAGCATGATCTCCAGATCGTTCCCAAGGCCACCTCTCCAGGTGCCTCCCACCCACACTGGGCAGTGCTTCCACGAAGGGACAGCCCTGTGGCTATCGATGATCACATGGTAAGTGCCAAAAGCGGGGTCTGGGCAGCACATAGATGAAGACCTGAGCAGGCAAAAGCTACCATCGAGTGACGAAGACCTGGTGTGCTCACCTGGTCACTTCACTCCTTCATCCGTTCCTTCCACAGATGCCGAGCACTTGCCACGTGCCAGGGACCAGCCTTGGAATAACTGCGATGGAAGGGACGGTGACAAGTTCCAGTAGAGTTAGTTGGTGCTTGAGAAGAGAGGCCTCCCTCCTAGCGGGGGTTTCAAGGCAACTGTCAAGGACAAGGCTGCATTTGGACAAGGCCTCGAAGGATCCACAGACTACTGATGGTGGCAATCTCTCCCCGGGTTGTCCAGGTGCTCCATGAATTGAGTGTAAACCACGAAGGAGGAAACAGGGTTGGATAAGCAGAGGCATGGGAAGAAAGCCAAAAGGGCTAGAGAAGGGAAACGGAAAAGTCTGGAAGGAGAAACAAGACCATACTCCAAATCTAAATGCAATGGGTAGTTCAAAGTAGTATCTGAATTTATGCACATTTCCTAGACGAAAGTTGAGGAAACTAGACTTTTAGTCTTTGCTCTGCTGTAGACATGCCTAGAAAAGATTACCCTCTGGGGGACTCAGCCTCTCCATCCAAAATGAAGGGCTGCACCAAATCCAGATTTCTTAAACTTTGTGTTTCAGGGACTGAAGTTATACTCATATTTCCAGCCTAGACCTCTTTCCTTCACTCTGTTCAAAGGTAAACCAAGGCACAATAAAATCTGAAAGACTTTATTTGAGCAAAGCAGCTCAAAACCCTCCACAGCTACCGCCCTGGTCCAAACTACCATCAGCTCCCACTTGGGTTATTGCAACAGTTCCCAACTGGTCCCACCGCCTCCACCCTGCCAGAGCCCAGGGGCCTGGGCCCCGCATGCACACGCTCCGATACAGAGCCCGCCCCACATCCTCCTGTGACTTCCTTGACTTCCGTCACTCACAGTCAAGGCCAGCACCCACCCCGTGCTCCACCTGCCTCGACCCTCTCTCAACAGCTCCTCCTACCCGCCGCCTCATTCTCTCGGCTCCAGCCACACTGGCCTCTTTGCTGTTCCTCAAACCTGCCGAGACATGTCCACCTTAGGGCCTTGACACCTGCTGAGTCCTCTGCTCACTCCCTCACCTCCTTCCAGTCCTTGCTGAAAGGTCACCTTCTCAGTGAGGCCTTCCCGACTTCCCCATTTAAAACTTTATCACCCTCCCATCTTGGGTCCCCATTGCCCTCCCTTATTTTCTCCTAAACACTTCTCCTCGTCTGATGTAGGTTTTACTTCATTGCTTCTTATCCTTTTCGCCCTCACCTAGAATGTGAGCTTCAGGAGGGCAGGGATGTTTGTTTCATTCATTGCTCCATCTCCAGTGCTTAGAAGGTGCTATGGGTAAAATGTGTCCCCCAAAAGTTCATGAACAGGAAACTTTGTCTCTATTGTAACAGTGTTAAGAGGGTGGGAAATCCTATTATGGTATTTAAAAGGTGGGACTTTTTTTTTTTTTCCTTTTTTTTGTCTTTTTTCGTGTCCGGCAACGGATCGCAACCCTCAGTGTCGCGCCCATACCGGACCAGGACCGGCAACGGGATCGCAACCCTCGGTGTTGCGCCCGCACCTCGCTCAGCCAGTGAGCGGCCGGTCTGTATGTGGGATCCGAACCCTCGGCGGGAGCGCTGCCACACTCTCAAGTGGCACACTGTAGCAGTGCGCCACCGGGCCGGCCCTAAAAGGTGGGACTTTAAGAGGTGACTGGATGGAGCAACGCGTTGGTGGTTAGTGGGTGGCCATGGGCATGGTTCTGATGGCCTTATGAGGATAGCAAGTGAGCAGGTTAGCTCTCTCGCTCAGCCACTCTCACTAGGTGACACCCTGCTCAGAAGGCCCTCACCAGATGTGTTCCCTGGCCCTTAGACTTCCCAGCCTCCAGACGGTAAGCAATAAATTCCGTTTCTTTAGAAATTACCCAGTTTCCGGTATTCTGTTAAAAGCCACAGAAACGACTAATATGGAAGAGTGCCTTCCATAGCAGTAGCCTAAGGAATATTTACTGCTGGACGAATAGATAATTGAAAAGGAAATAATCTCTCATTTTTGTTTCAGGGAGCATGGGTGATAACTGACATAAGGAAGGTTATCAATTTTTCATATTAAAAAGGAAGGAAGAAGGGAGCTATCTAGTATGATATTTCAGAAAAGAAAGATACTTTAACCTCCCCCAAATGGAAAGTGCATTCTTTCAGGATAAATAATAGGCTTTCCCAAGAAAGTTGAGTGGGAGAAGTCACATCAATACCTATGCTACACGACATTTTTTTTTCTTTTTTCACTGTGGATCAGTGAAAACTTTGGCACCAATACCCACCTACCCCTCCACCCCCAGCAACCCTCCAGCTCTGCCTCAGTATGGTTCTTCCTTCAAAAAAAGACCAGAGAGCTGTCACCTTGTCTGGCCCTTGCTCCAGCAGACACTCCAGCTTACATCAGAACGATTCATGGCGCTGGAAAAGGTGAGGGTTCCAGCTCCAGAAACCAGCACAGATCCAGGGCTAAGAGCCAGCGTGACACCAGCCCGTGGCCACAAACTTCACAGTTCACAGTGAATTTTCTATGCATTTCTTTTCCCTGCTGCTTCTGCAAACACACCTTTTATGCAGCTGCTAAGAGAAAAATAATAAGATATTTTACCAACCTCACTTCCTTTACCCTCCTATTAAGCTAGTAAAGCAGATATATTAGCCCCAGTTTTGAAGATAAAGAGCCAGGGCTCAGAGAGGCTAGAAGCAACTTGGTCGAGGTCAGGAGCTCAGTCTGTAAGTGGCAGAGCTGGGATTCCACACCAGGGCGCGTGACTCCAAAGCCCAGCTTTCACCGCGCTGCCTCCCTGCCTCGGTGTCCCAGGACGTGGACGGGAAACCACCACCCTGCTGGAGGAAGGGTCAGTGACACTGGCCAGGGTGAATCTGGCCACCTTGACTGCACATGGCACACAGGTGCAGCTGTGCTGCAGCTTCTATCATCCACACAGAGTCCAGGAGGAGGTGGGAGATGGTGACAAGGAAGGGTCGCCCTGTCACTTTCCAGACAAAACAACATCTCAAACCTCTTTTTTTTTCCTCTCTCCTCTCTCGGGCACCCCCATTCCCATTCACCTCGTCCAACTCCAGGTCCACCTGACACAAAAGCCGTCCCGCTGAGGCTGCCCACTCTGACTGCTCCCATCTCCCAAATATCTGGACCTCATGGTCTGAAGTACGCCCAGCCAAGCCCGCTGTCGCCTGATTTCTCCCTGACAACGTAGCACGTTCAAATATCTGGAGCCAGAATTGCACATGATGCCTCTGACACAGTCTTCGTTATCTCACGTGGTTCTCAGCTCGCTGGCTATGATCGCAATTCCAGGCCCTGTGTTCTTCCACGGCCCCCGCAGGGCCTGGGTGATGCAGAGCAGATGCTGACTCGTCAAACTACACGGTAGGGAGCCCCACAGCTTGCAAAGTACTTCCACTCACATGACTCCCTTGGGCCTCACAATCACAGGCAGGGAAACTGAGTCGTTCAGAGAAGTGACGTTGTTGAAAGCCTTGCCTTAGACTACCGTGTCGCACGAGCCCTACCAGAGGGGTGGGGAGACGACAGGACACCCAAGTCGCCACTGAGAAAGAACCTTTGGGAACAAGTGTGGATGCAGGAAAGGCTCCAAAGTCAGGCAATTTGGCTCAACAGGTGTGTGCTAAGTAGGGGACCATCCCATTCCAGACACCTGTGATAGCGAAAGGGGGAACTGTAAAAAATTACATCAGGACAATAGGCGTAAACACAACTGACTGGGCAAAGGAGGGCACATGTTCCAGTGATGAGGGTCTGCCTTGGGCCAGGCAGTCTGAGTGGCTGCATGTTAGGTGCCGCGGGGGCACTGAGATGCAGACAACCTCGCTGCCCTCACGAGCTCACAGTTTAATGGGAGAGGGAATAGAACGTCGCAAGCAGAGGAGGGGGGTGCCTCCTGAGTCACTTAAAAGCAGTGTCCAGGGACTTGTCCCCCTGCACTCCAATTCATACAGTGAAACCGGATCTGTTGACAGCAGAAACACAATAAATATGAAGCAAATAAAATTTGGGAAAATTGTCCAGTGGAAGCATGGCAGCCCCCATCCTCCCTGACTCATTGGACTCTTATAGAGATGGAGGCATTTGAACCAGGCTTAGAAGGATGAACAGGACTGTGATCAGTTGGCAAGAATGGACTGATGACCTGCGTCCGTGCAAGATGCAGAACGTGTTGTCAGCAGTTGGCTGCAAGGAGTCCAGTTGCAAACATATATGGGTGAGGAGATCTGCACAGGACTGGTCTGGCTGCTCACCCAGTGATCGCCAGCTCTGCTCCATCTTTGAGGGACTGCGTGCCTCCCAACCTTCTATCACTAGCAAAATGCCATCAGACCACGTGGTTGTGCTACAAGGAAGCAGGTGGCTCTCCTGTTTGTAGTGGCAGGGTACCACCGCCAGGGGGAGCCGAGGTCTCAGGGTGGGGCCCAGACACTGAGAGAAGCAGAGTTCAAGAGCTCTGATTTCCCACGGAGGCCTCCTGGGGGGTCACTTCCTACAGTTTCTCTCTCTGTCCCCACCTCCCCCCCAACACACACCCAAGGCCAGTGCTTTCAAGCTGACCAGAGGTGGTACCCTCTTGAGAGCCCTCCCGGGACCAGGTGAGCAGCCAACACAGGTGTTTCAGGTCGGCCCAGGCTCTGAGGACAGGTGGAGAGGACCCTCTCCCCCTCTCTCTGGGTTTGTTCTTCCCTGCCTGGCCACCATCAGGAGCATGGGCCCCAGAGGTCCCTGTAGAAAGGAGCCCAAAAGGGCATAGTCCAGCCTCTGTCCAGGCCTCAGGTCAGTTGAGCCAAAGGAGTCCAGGTGGCCAACATATGCTCTGAGTGGTTGGGACCCAAATCCCAGCCCCTGAGCTTACAGGGACTGGACGTCACAGGGTGGGTCTGGGGTCCTAAACAGTCACCTTCTGGAGACCCAGCTAGTGAGGTGGCTAGCCAACCATACCAGCTGGGTCTCCAGGGCAGTGACCGTTCGGGACCCCAGGAACATCCCATAGCTGCTGTAGAAAAAAACAGCCTGGAGGAGTAAGGTGGGGCCAGCTTTTGAGAGGCCTCAAATGTCAAGCAAAGTGTCTGGACAAAAGCTAAGCTCAGTGTTCTCACTCCTAGGAGGAGGCAGAGGGGTCTGGCTCGTGCTTCCTCCTCACGGGCCAAGTCCAATGGGCGAGTGTAAGTGGACTTGGTTTTTCTCCAAGTTTATATTTACAGCCCAACCTGTAACCACAGGCCACCTTTTTCAGGTGTAGCGCTAGTATTAATAACAGCTACCATTATCAAGTACCTGTAAGTATTATACTCCAGCAGATCAAAATCTGCAGGTGGCAGAGCCGCTGTGTGAGCCCAGCCTTTTGGCTCCTGCACCTTGGCCTTTACTCTGGGTCTCACATATCTGGCTGGTGACTACTTGGTGACTACTTGCTGTCTTTCATAGGCTGGGTGCCTGACCAAGATGAATGTCAGCGTGCACACCCGAACTAAAGAAAAAGAAAATCTCAAATGGCCTAAGGACAACACCTGCAGACTTAGCTTTAGGGGAACACCCTGTACTCTCACACACCAGCCTTCGCTCAAGCTGATCCTGCAGCCTAGAAGTTTCCACCCCCTTCTGCTGTTTATTGAAATCCTACCCTCCTCCAAGGTCTGGCTCAAATACCGCTTTCTCAGAGATGCCTTCCTGGGCCCTGCCAGGCTGAACACTCCTGATCTGTGCCCCGTGAACTTGGCAGCTGGCGGCTACAGCCCTGCCCCCTCACATTCTGCCTTTGCCTCCTGTTGGGGGGGCAGGTCTTGCCATCTCTCCACCCCCACTGGGCTCTGCACACTCTCAGGCCCTAGAAATGCTTGCGACCCAGAGACCAAGCCCAGAGTCTCTGGGAATGGCTGTGGCCAACGCCGCAGGTGGAGGGTGCCAACCTAGCAGGTGCCTCTGAGGGCTCACAGTGCTGCCAGCTGCCCTTTCCCAACCCTGGGACTGAAAACAGCCCCATGGTGGCTGAGCCACTTTTACCCTTCCCAGAAGCCAGCCAGCCCCCACCTGGGCACCTGGCCGAGGCAGCTGTGGCCCTGCCAGATCTCCTGCAGCCTCCCCCAAGCTCTCCTTCCCTGCAGTCAGTCCACTGGGCTTCTGCCGGATCTATGTCCCAGTTCGTTTGCTTTGCTGAAGCCCCAATGCTGGGCCTGGCCCACCCCACCCTCCAAGGACTAGTCCCGAACTCAGCCCCCTAGCAGTGGAAAGAGGCCAGTTCTGTCACTAGAGCTGCCAGTTAGGCTCCCAGAGTCACAGCTCTGCAGCCACCCTTCAGCACAGCAGGTCAGGATCTTCCTGTGCCAAGCCCAAGTTCCCCAGGCACCTTCAGACCTCGGGTCCAGGGACTGACATCCTTGCCGGAGCAGTGCCCCGGAGGCCTGCCTTCCCCAGGCAGAAGGTCACAGGAGAGAGAGGCAGAGGTATCCAGGCCACACTGGAATAGCAAAGGGGCCTGTTGAGGATTTTAGCCTGGGGTTTTAGAATTCCCTCAGTCAACAAGCATTTACCAA
>NW_007729809.1:82528-83236 GCF_000696425.1 Galeopterus variegatus | reverse complement strand
TGCAGGCACGTTTAAGGACATTCCAGGAGTGGAAGCAAGACAAAACCATTTTAATCCCCAACTAACCACAAAATGATCTATTTAATCAGAATGCGCGAGACACTCATCACACAGAGCTCCCGGGAGGAGGTCCCCTTAGCTCGAGGCAACCCCTCTCTACAAACGTCAGGTCCATTCAGGAAATACTGGCCCAAAGGGCCAAGTGGCAAATCAGGGCAGAGCAGCATCCGGGTCCCTGTCTTCCTCCATCACCACTCACTGCACTTCGGCCTGGGCCCCTGCAGCACCCCCCAGCAGGGCCTCTCACTGCTGAAGGGAAGAAGCTGCCCCAGGATGCTGCCGACTGAAGTGACAACCAACAGGTGCTTGGGGGACCAGCAGAGGAAGCTCCGTCTGCCTCGTGCCTGCCACATCCTGGCTCTATTTCCCCAGGATGCAGAAAGCCCCAGGCACTCCCTGCCCCCAGCGTGCAGAATCCTCCCTCCGCAGGTGCCAGCCCAGCCTCCTGCAGCTGAGGATCAGAGCGGAGCGTCACGGGGCATCCTGGTTGCACCACTTGGGACGAGGGCCTGACACAGCATCCTCACTGCAGCCAAACCCCCAGCCTTTGGAAGAAACAGCAAGTCCCAGAATTCTAGCCCAGGCCCTGCCTACTCACTGCCATTTAGGGTTATCTGAACACCCTCCACTCCTGGTGTAGTATTTTCA
>NW_007729809.1:81587-82405 GCF_000696425.1 Galeopterus variegatus | reverse complement strand
TGCCTCCTTCTCAACCACACACAAAACAAAGGTCAAGGGCATCCCAGCACAGTGCATGGTGAGCAAAAAACCCAGAATCAAGGCAATCACTTTCCACCCAAGGCAAAGAAAAAAGCCTTTTATTCTTGCATAAGTTCTAAAACCCTCTTTAAGTGCAGCCTCCACGACAGGAGCCTCTGAGGAGCGAGCTGGGCCCATCGCTTATTTGGAGAACGATGAATGCAGGAACCCACCCACACACATGATCAGCACCCGGGCAGGGGCGGGGAGAGGGCAGGAGGGAGAGAGGGGCCGTGTTTGCAGATGGCCATGCCCTTACCCATGACCAGGCCGAATCCAGGGGGGTCTTGCCCTGCGGTTGCTCCCAGCCAGAGCTGCAGGCGCGGGCCCGCTCTTCCATGGCCCCAGCCCACAGGGTGCTGCAGCTCCTCACTCGGCGTCAGGAGAGGACTGTCCCTCAGAGACACAGGCGACACTGGAGCCCAGGACAGGAGCACTTCCCTTGACACCAGGCCCTGGGAGGCCCAGCCAAGTCACAAGGCTCAGCGAAGAGCAGAGTGTTGAATTGCAAATCCTCTCCCACCTGGGGACTGGCTGACAACACCCAGGATGCAAAGATTCCAGAAGATGCCAGTGTCCATCAACTTTGTGGAGGGGACGCCAGGGGAGGGGGCACACCCCTGCTGGCTGGCAGCTGGGCACTGTGGATTCCTAGTTTCCTACTCCAGCTCTTCAGGCAGGTCTTCCACATAAAACTCAGAGATGAAATCACTCCCCCAATGTCATGCAGCTCTAAGACAGAATTGGGATTGTTCTGT
>NW_007729809.1:72413-80240 GCF_000696425.1 Galeopterus variegatus | reverse complement strand
TGGGCTGGTACCTCCCACCCCCACAACCTGGAATAACTCCCACAATCTGAGTGCCCAGAAATGTCCTTAAGGGTAAAGTAGAAAAAACCAACACTTTAAGACACTTCTGCTTAGCTGGGTCACCACCACTCTTACTATTTTTAATTCATTCCGTCAAGATATTTTAAGAAACTCATGACCAACAAGTGATAAGACTGTGGGAATGATACCTGGTCATGTTTAGCGTTTGGCCAGAAATGCAACAAGCGCACTGCGGCATAGGCAGCAGTTGCTCTGGACGTAGGCACGGCCCAGAGTCACTCCAGTGACCAGGACTGGGTGAAGGGGAGGGACAGTGGCCGGCTGCACCTCGACCAAGGTCCTCAGGCTCCCGGCTGGGGGCAGGGTCATTTCACACCCCTGTTGGCAGCGTGTGTTGGAGGAGACGGGGCGTTCGGAGTGACACGTGCCCCACTGCTAGGTCAGGCTGCTGAGACCTGCGCTGGTTTGGATGGGGCACCAGGAAATGGGGACGTGGCTGTTGACAGGGCCACGAGCCCATGCCAGGCTCATCAGAAGCTCCGTACGGTGTTAAATCCCACAGTCTGGACCAGATAGACCCGGGATCTCAGTCTGTCTGCCCCTTGGAAGCTATCGTGACTTAGAGCAATTCACTCAACCTCCAAGGAACTTTGTTTCCTTATGTGGGAAAGACAAGGATAAAAATAAAATTTCTCCCTGAAAAGGCTGTGGCGATCTTTGAGGCCGCTCATGCCTGGCACGTATGAGACCCTCGATAAACAGAAGCCACGATTAATCCTTGCAATAATATTGAGGTGGCATTAATGTCCCTATTTTAGGGATGAAGAAACTGAATCTCTGTTTTACTTTGGACAACCATCAGTTACGGAGTCCCCAGCCTTTCCTACAGTGAGCTCCTGAGTCCTCCATCGCCTGAGTGACCACAGCCAGGACCAAGCTGAATTTGCTCTGAGACATTTCCCTGGAATTCCAGGCTGTCAAGAATCCACACAATGACACCTTTCCCCTGGCAACACGGCTGGGTCTGGGAGTCACCTATGAAATCCTCAAGAGCACTTTGTATTTTCCCATTTTTGAACCTTAGCTTGTGCTGGACTCCTTCCCGGGATGCTTTTCTCCTGCTTTCTTCCTTTTCAAATTCGGCCACTTGCAAAGCCCAGGCCAAATCCCTCCTCCTCCATGAAGCCTTCCCTGATCTCTCCACCCCATAATGATTTCTCCTTCCTTTGACCTTTGAAGGAAAGGGTGAGGGGTTGGGATTGACATTTCTGAGCTCCTTCTATGTGCCAAGTGCTTTTCTTACACATCACGTATAATCTCTATTCTCACAACATTCCTTAAGGATAGGCGACATCATTTCCCAGAAGAGGGAACTGAGACTCAGGGAGGGCCCCTGGGCCAGGAAGGGAAGGAACTTAGGATCATCCTCACCATGCAATCCCCTTATTCAACATTTAGAATGTGCCAGGGAGGGCTAGTTACCTGCGAGTTTAAGTTCCATCCTGCCAGCCACCATACTGGCCCCTCAAGACAGGCCCTACTCATCTTTAGCATTGTTAAAAGGTAAACTGAGGCACAATAAAATTTTAAAGAATTTATTTGAGCAAATAGCAATTCATGAATTGGGAAGTACCAAACCAAAGGTGGTTTCAGGCTCCACAGAGGAAACAGAGGGGAAGGCTTTTATAGGAGGAATGTAGAAGAAAATATGTCATCGGTTACAATCGTAACCAATTGTAGTTGCCTTATTTGATCCATTCTATCGAAAAGTCCCTAGTTGTATAACTATAAGTTAGTCAGCAGCTTCTGATTGATTGAGCTTAACTTTAGTTTTTCCTTAATACAGGCATTTACAAGAAATACCCCAAGTTAACTTTTGTTTATGTTTGCAAATCCAGCAATGTCAATGCTACTTCGGTGGCTTAATTGGCTTTGTTCGCTCGGGGGTTCTTCAGGTCTGGTCTCCATTTCAATTTACTTTAACAGCACCAGTAGCGTCCCATGGGGAGTACACGCCATGGGGGGAAAGTCACATCCAGCTGTGTTTCTTTAAGTTAATAAGCTTTATTATTTAGAGCAGTTTTAGGTTCACTGAAAAATTGAGTAGAAAGTACAGAGTTCCCACGTACCTTCTGCTCCCCACATGCACAACCACCCCCAGCCCCATCCCCACTATCGACATCCCCCACCAGCTGGAACCCTTGTGACAACTGACGGACCTACACTGACACCTTATTATCTCCCAAAGTCCGTAGTTTATATTAGCGTTCCCTCTCGGTGTTCTACATTCTGTGGGTTTTGACAAATGCATAATGACGTGTCTCTACCATCACAGCATCATACAGAGCAGCTTAATGGCCCTAAAAGTTTTCTGTGTTCCCATATTCATTCCTTCCTCCTTCCAACCCCTGGAAACCACCGATCCTTTTAATCCTCTATAGTTTTGCCTTTTCCAGAATGTCACGTAGTTGGAATCATACAGTATATAGCATTTTCAGATCATCCACTTTCACTTAATAACATGCATTTGAGGTTCCTCCATGTCTTTTCATGGCTTGATAGCTCATTTCTTTTTAGAACTGGTTCATTGCTCATATATGGAAAAGTAATTGACTTTTGTGTATTAAACTTGTATCCTGAAACCTTACTATAATCACTTATTAATTCCAGGAGGTTTTATTGTTGTGGTTGATTTTTTCAGCTTTTCTACATCGACTATCATGACATCTGTGAACATAAAGTTTTCTTTCTTCTATCCCAATTTGAATACAAGGGTATTTCAAAAACTTCATGGGAAGACTCATATTATCTTTTAATTTCATTTTTCCATGAACTTTTGAAGTACACTCGTATCTTTATTTCTGCTTTTAGTCTTATTGCACCAGCTTGGATTTCCAGTACCATATTGGTGAGAAGGAAAATCCTTGACTTGTTACTGGTCTTAGAGGGAAAGCTTCAAGTTTCTCATCATGAAGTATGATGTTAGCCATAGGTTTTTTTATAGATGTTCAAGATGAGGGAGGCCCCCTCTATTCCTAGTTTACTGAGGTTTTTATTAGCAATCTGTGTTGGACGTTGTCAAAGGATTTTTCTGCATCTATTGATATGGCCAAACGGTCTTTCATCTTTAGCCTGTCGATGTGATGGATTATATTAGTTGATTTTTGAATGTTGAAACAGTCTTGCATACCTTGAATAAGTTCCACTTGGTCGTTGCTGTAGATTGGATGCCCCCTGCCAACCTCCCTGAAGCTTAAATTCCCACTGTAACTGTTGAGGGAAATCCTATTATGGTAACTGAAAGGTGGGGCCTTGAAGAGTTGATTAGATCGTAGGACCATGCCATAGTTAATGGATTAAAATTGGTGTCTTGGGCGTGGTTCTGAGGGCTTTAAGAAGAGAGTGCATGAGGAGGTTGGTCTCTGGCCCTCTATGCTCCATCATTTTCTGACATGTGAGACCCCTGGGTCACTGTTGCCACCACCAAGGCTTTCATAGGCTGCGTTCCCCGGACTATGGACTTCCCAGCCTCTGAAACTATAAGCAATAAATTTCATTTTCTTGCAAATTACCCAGTTTTGAGTATTTTATTGTAAGCCACAGAAACAGACTAATACAGTCGTGGCGTATAATTGTTTTTATACATTGTTGGATTCAATTTCCTAATATTTTGTTGAGGAATTTTGCACCTATGTTCATAAGAGGTATTGGTCTATAGTTTTATTTTCTTGTAATGTCTTTGTCCGGTTTTGTTATTAGGGTGATTCTGGCATCATAGAATGAGTTAGAAAGTATTCCCTTTGCTTCTATCTTCTGAAAGAGATTGTGGAGAATTGATATAATTTCTTCCTTAAATGTTTGGTAGAATTCACCAGTGAACCCATATGAGCCCAGTGATTTCTGTTTGGGGAGGTTATTAATTATTGATTCAGTTTATTTAATAAACATAGACTTACTCAAATTGTCTATTTTTCTTGTGTGAGTTTTGGCAGATTGTGTTTTTCAGGGAATTGGTCCATTTCATCTAGATTATCGAATTTGTGTGCATAGAGTTGTTCATAATACTCCTTTACTATCTTTTAATGTTTATAGAATCTGTAGCAATTTCTTCTCTTTCATTTCTGATATTATTAGTTTAATGTCTTTCCTCAGCTGTGTCCAATCTACTAATGAGCCCATAATAGGCATTCTTCAGTTCTGATGCAGTGCTTTTGATCTCTACTATTTCTTTTTGATTCTTTCTCAGAGTTTCCATCTCTCTGCTTACATTGCCCATCTGTTCTTGCTTGCTGTCTACTTTTTCCATTAAATCCCTTAGCATATTAATCAGAATTTTTTTTTAATTCCTGGTCTGAGAATTCCAACATTCCTGCCATGTCTGAGACTGGTTTTGATACTCATTCCCTTCAAACTGTGTTTCTGCCTTTTAGTACACCTTGTAATTTTTTTTGAAAGATGGACATGATATGGTAGGTAAAAGGAGCTGGGGCAGATTACCTTTAGTAAGGTGTGGGGGGAGGGGAAGCATTCTACAGCCCTATGATTAGGTCTCAGGCTTTCGGTGATGAGGCACCCCTAGACTGTGAACTGCACCAGTATTTCTCAGTTTTCCCTGCTTCACAAGCAACAGGATGGCTAGAGGGGGCTGCACCAGTATTTCCCTTCCTCTGGGCAGTTAGGCTCTGATAAAAGCTCATCAGGTTGGGCTCTGGTTAAATAGCTTCTTCTGAAGGCAGGCCTTGTTCAGAACACAGTGCTCTGGCTGTCTCAAGGTGGTTCCTTTTCCCCTCGCCCTGCCAGAAGCATGAGGGGCTTTTCTCTGACATTCATTGTGAGGACCTGATGGAGCTCCTGGAGGTAAAATACACAAAAGTGTGTCCCACCACTCTGTGACTAGGTCTCCCTGGAGTTTTTAACTCTCAGACTTTCCCACACTGAGCCTCCAGCAACTCATTACAGTTTAGGTTTTTCTAACTGGCACTGGTTCCTGTGGAGGTTTCTGCTGGGTTTCTGCCCCAGAAAGTTATGCTTCTCTGTATCTGCCTGTGGGTCTCCCCAACCTTGAGAGCAGCAGTTTGCCTTGTGACCGCACTTATGTGACCTAAGAAGTTGCTGATTTTTCTGTTTGTTCAGCTTTTTACTTGTTGTTAGGACAGAGTTGTTAGGACTATTTCTAAGCCCCTTACGTGCTGGACAGGAAACTGGAAGTCCCACATCAGGTTTTAAATTGCTGGTAGTGATAATTTATAAAGCAATAATTAGCCATGTTACAGGCACAGGGGCCACACATTGGCCACTCCTATGGTATATATTGATAGATCATTTCCCTTTGCAAGCGAAAGTGTCAAGATGCTTGTTCGTCTTAATACTTTCTTATGGGAAATGGGTAGAGAGGGAAGCAGTGTTCCATTCAAATCCCGACTGTTGCACAGTTTGCTCTGAGGCATGGAGGTTGTGCATCTGGAAGACAACAAGAGGCAAACCAGAGAGCCAGGAAATAACATAGACAGTGAGGAAAATTGCCCTGATGCCAGTCTGGGCAATTTCCTGTGAATTGGTACATGCTCTAACTTCAGTGAGGGATACTGTGGGCAAAGGAAGTGACCTGTTCATTGACAGGATCTTACCTATTTCAGCTGAACAGGGTCATTCAAGTGTCAACATGTTTGTACACATACACACATTCACACTCACACACGATTGCACACAAAATCGCACATGATTCCACACACCCATGATTTCACATACACACCCATGATCACACACACACACCAATGATCATACACATGATCACACACACACAATCAACACACACACCCCTATGATCACACACACACGCACAACTACAATCACACACACACATGATCACATATGCCCACAATCACACACATAAACCCATGCTCACACACACACATGCACACCCATGCTCTTTCTCACACACACACCTACGATCACACATACACAACCATGCACATTCACTAGATCGGTCAAGGACCCAGCAGAGAACAGATGGGACACTTGAGCCGGGGGCTTGAGAAGGCTTAATAAAGGGACTGTTTACAAGGATATGGGCAGGGTAAGGAAGACCAATGGGGGGTCCCTTTCTCTCTCTCTCTCTCTTTCACACATACACACACACAGTGACCTCAGCTGCTCCCATGAAGGTAAACTATAGTTATTGGAGTCAGAAAATGCTGCTGTTACTCAATCCTGGAGTGAGGGAAGAGGAAACGAACTGTCTTCTTTTCCAGTGTTCACGCAGTCGTCACATGGTGGCATCAGGACCAAATGCTGCATATGGACTGGAAGCTGTCGTCAGCCCAGGCTGCCATAATAAAATACCACAACACATATTTATTTCTCACAACAGACTCCATTTTCTCTGGAGACTGGAAGTCCAAGATCAGGTGCTGGTGTGGTGGGGTCCTGGCGAGGGCCTGGCTTGCAGATGGCTGCCTCCTTGCTATGTCCTCACATGGGGCAGGGAGAGGGTGAGAGAGGGAATGAGAGACAGAGAGAGTGTGAGCACTCTGGTGTCTCCTCTTGTAAGGACACTAATCCTATCAGATAAGGGCCCCAGCTTTATGACTTCATTTAGCCTCAATTACTTTCTTACTCCAAATACAGTCATGTTGGGGGTTCAGGAATCAACATATGAATTTGGGGAGCACAGCTCAGCCCATAGCAGAAGCCCTTTTGATGCGAGGGCAAGAAGGCCAGGACCCTGGGCACATGAAGCAAGCAGAAAACCCAGGATCCTGCCACCCTCTGGCCGGACAGGAAGCCTGGTAAACACTTGACACTGTCGCCCAGGCAGCTGGAAACAGAGCAGCTCTCCATCCCCGGCACCCCTGAACTCAGAACTGCTGTTCTTCCAGAACTGCCTGCCCCTGACAGAGCCCTCCAGCTCTGAGTGCTTCTCAATCACTCACTGCTCAGTTAGAAACAGAGTAAGTTAGCTGCCTGGTCTGCAGTTAAACAGGAAAGCCAAGATTTTGATTCTATGCAAACGGTGGAGGACGCCATGGATCAGAGTCTTCCAGTACAGGCTGAAATCAATCTGAACACAAGGGATGTCTTGCTTTCATTTGGAGGCAAACTCAGGTTCTGATAGGTGTGGGAGAAGCGAGCTCCAGGTCCAGAGCATCTACACATGGACACACTCTCTGAGCAGTTTAGGCTTAGGGTGGCCATGAATGAGATTTACAAATGGAGGGCACAGCAGTCATTCTGCTCTGGTGAAAACAGAAATCCTCAGCCCTCTGCACACCTCTCTGTAAAGGGGACCTGCTGGGGGATTCAATGGTGCTGAGTTTCCCTCCCTTCCACATTAATGCATTTCCCAGGTGTCCTCTGACCTGGCTGGAGAGGCCCATGCGCATCAGAGACAAAGGAAACTCTCCTCTGTCTGTGACCAAGGCTACCCTGAGAAGGCATCCATACCCCTTTCACATCTCTGACACTCCCTCCTGGAAAACGGCACTGCCCTCAATAGTGTCGCTAATGAAAAACCAGAGACTATCCCTTTATCTTCGGGCTTCCTTACCATGTAGAAGTTAAGTCTAACTCCCCGAAGTGACAGCCCAAGCGCTTCAGTCCCTATGACTTCTATTTGCTCAGTGCTCTAACCCAAGGAGGTAAGAAAAACAGGTAGACTTGCCCCAGACAAACAACCAGTGAATGGCAGAGCCAAGACTTGTCCCCTCCTCTTTGACTCCCGGCCCAGTGTCCTCTCTGCTATACCTGCCTAGACCTTGGGAGACTGAGCACTTGCAGAATTCTTCCAAGAGAAACAGAAACCTACTT